>NC_060246.1:28750165-29053195 GCF_921293095.1 Ischnura elegans
CTAGGCTGAGGACATTAGAAGAAATTAATTCCAAATTGCCATGCATTGATTTCAAAATAGTATTGCAAAAACTGTATTCGAGTTTCATGCCGTCTTTGGCGGAAATGTGGAGGTTTGTTGCAATAATAGCATGGTTGGATTGGAAATTGTGCCAGATTTGTAAGGTAAACGGCAGCCCTACAGTTCTACGGAAATTTTGAGGAAATCGAGTTTCAAATCGTCACTTGCATGTAATTTGTCTCCAATGCTGAGCCCGTGGAGCAAATGCGGCCGAAAACTGAGAATCATTAATAATCCTGTCGTTCACAGCACGCTGGAATGTGCGATAGAGGGATGATTTATCAGAATAAAATGACCTTTGATCAATTACCTAGCTATTCTACGTCCAAGATGTACATATTGTCGCATTTGATGTCAAACTGCCCAAGTCAAGAAACTGAAAAATTCAAGATTCTAAAATTAAAATCTCAAAAGTGGTGATGTTCTAGATACTTACGAAAGGTTTTCAGAAATATTTAAGATAAGGGTTAAAAGACATTCGTTTCCCTTCTTCAGTTCAACCTTGATAATATTAATGGTTTAATCCATAAATACACTCAAAACTGCATGATAGCGATAAATGCGTGAATTTAAGTCCGGTTTTTTTACATCAATTTGAATGCTAACTGAGAGTGAAAACCTAAGTAGAAAAATATTTGACTTAAAGGTCATTAGATAAACTTACTGTGATGCGGAAAAATTTCTTATGACTGAGACACACAATCATACTCAAAATATGGCTTTTGTGTCGTCATCCTATGAATATAAATAGCTAATCATCATAAATCAGCCATTTGTGCTACATTGTAATATTTTGCTTTTAAATGCGAAAAATGAATATTCGTTTACGCTAGAGAATTTAAAATTTCAGCTAATGGGTGAACGTATCAGCATTATTTTTTTACTGCACAACGGAAATACTTGAAATATCCATCAATTTTTTATTCAGAAAACAGCGAGAAATGCGAGGTAATCTTTGAGAAAGTTGTTTGATAGGTATTGCAAGTAAGATTGTTGTAAATTGCTCTAAAACAAGAGAATAGATGACCAGTTTACTCTAGACTCTTTTAAAGTCACATTGTAGAGAGTTGCAACTATAATAATTAATACAACTAAAAATTGCAAGTAAAACATTCTTTATAAATAAGTACCTACTGCAACAAATCATACAGACAACAGCGACATGGATGGTCTTTGAGATGAATTAAGGATAGTCTATGCACGTAAAGGAAGAATACTGTAAATCGTTCGAAAATGAGATAAAGGAGGGCCAGTTCACCATAGAGAATTAAAACAGCTGTGAGGGGTATAATTATTACGAACTGTACGGCAGACCATTATGAGAAATACTGTTAAGAGTCACTCATGAAAGGGCGAGATGATTACTAGGTAATATTAGGGTGTCAGGTGTGTGATAGAAACAAACCCTAGCGCATATACACCATCGGACGAATTAATTCCACGAGAGATGCGATACAAGTGCGGATGGAGACGAGGGGCGGGCGAGTGTTAGGGCGGCTGGTGTGACGAAGCAAAAGTGTGATCTCCCCAGTCGTGTCGAGCAGAGATGTCGAGCTGGGCGAGGAGCGGGAGAAGGCGAGAAGAGAGAAAAAGGAACACGGGAAGCGGAGAGAGGATAAAAGTGAGACGGAGGATAGGAGGAGGCGGGGACGCACTTCGCGGAGGATGGGGAGGGCGGAGGAAAGGCGCGCGAGGATAAGTCACCTCGGAAACCCCTTTCGCTGCCTGCTCGGAGGAGGTGGGTGGGGTGGGGGGGAGAAAAAAAGGGGCGTGGTGCGGAAGACAAGAGAAGAGGCGGCGAGGAAGAAACAGAGACGCAGCGGCGGCGAAGGGGCTTTGGGCGACACGGCAGGGGGATGTCGCCAGATGTTCATCGGAGGGGGAGGGGGTGGCACAAGGCGGAGAGAGGGGGAAGGAGAGTGGGGAGGTGTGAAGAGGTATTGCGGGCAAATTGGAGGCGATTTTTCGGAAGGGGTCGCTGCTCTTAGGAGATGACGATGTTGCTGGCCGTGGGTGGGCATAATAATAACATAAAAGGGAAAGGGATGAATGCGGGCAACTAAGGAGCGGTCCCGGATTGATTGATTGCTTTCATTTAATGGGATGGAGGAAGAGATTGAGACCAAATATTAATGGTCCTCTTTCGCCCGACACCTCCTCCTCTAAATAATGCGCGATAATAGGATGATGATTTTGAGGAAAAGAGGGAAAAGGCTTAGGGGTGTGTCTCTATAAAGAGTTTAATGGAAGTAATTGCCCACTCTTCAAACGCTTCTGTTAACGTGATACTCAAAACATATTTACGGAAGAAAGTTAACTGAATACAACTAGATTAATTGGAAGAGAGAATACAATCTCAAGAAGAATATTCATAAATGAGGCATTGGTGTGAAATACTTACCTCATACATAGGCGGGGTATATCTACTCACTTCGAAGTATACGATTAAAATTATGGTGAAATACCAAATTTGCCAAAACTATAGATTTACAATAAGCGCAGTACTAAAATATAAATATTAACAGTAACGAGAATACATTTACTAGGCGGGTAAGGAGGTGCTGAAAACTAAGATGGAGGAAATACTTATCACTGCGCTAGGAGAGCTTTGAAGAGAACTATATTGGTACATTGAAATCGCCTCGGTTAGATTACCTATCATTCATCGCATCCATTGCGAATAAAAACCGATGATTAATACTCATAATCAAATTTGTTTTAACACTGATTTAAACGGTGTTGGAGAATTGTGTAATCAATCGATAAACATATCAAATCTAGATTACTAACGTCACAATCGAGGGCATATTTTAACTATGTGATACACACATACCTTTACGTGATCTCTGCAGTGAACGAATTTATTCTCTCCTTGCCTAATCGTAGTACCTTATTTACCGCGGAGAAATAGTAAACTGGAAACTGCAAACGAAATAGCTGTTGGTCTAGTCAAGCCTTTTGCTGTCGACTCTCCATGACCACAAGAGAATCACCCCTAAGTGACTGCTGTATAGGGGACGATGTTATATAAAGCTGTCGCATGGTAGAAGGACAGGTGAACGGGCACTGCAGACCTGTGAGTGAGGAGGAAGTTTCTCCCTTAATCCTATCGGGAGCAACATTCAAAGAATCAAGCAGGGGAAAAAAGTCCGGAGGAACATTGAGAACGCTGAGGAAAGAGAGGGGAGAGCGTAGGACGGTGGTCACCCCCACGAGGGACATGACGGAAAAGAAGAAGTAGAAGTAGTGAGAGGGAGGAGAAGAAGAAAGATACACAAGTGGTGAGGGAAGTCGAGCGAGAGATCAAGTTGAGCAGAGGGGCCGTGGAGAAGGGGGGGAGGGGATTGCGGACACGGACTGAGGGGGGCAGGGTTACCAAATCTCCAAAATTCTCACGAAGGCTCCCGGAAAACCGCCAAAATTAATAAAATTCCTCGTTCATTCAATGTGGAGGTATTTCCTTTCACTTCATTATTTAATTAATGCCATATATAAAATATTAATATCACAGCATTTCTAGCACTCATAATTATTTTTCGCTCTCTCACTGACATGAGCAGCTTCTATCATGATGACCTCGTAATTAAAAAAAACATTGGAAAGCATTCTGACGAAGAAATTTCCACGGTACCACAGCATTTTTATAGTCGAAAAAACACTGACAAGAGAATAACCAGGATCTTACTTGGATTGCCTTGCAGGCAGATCATTTAACATATTTTGTAAAGGATTTCCCAGTAGATCATACTACACGCACATAGCATTCTCAAGAATTATTGATTCCAAAAGAGATTCCGATGAAAATATGAATATCAGTCCTCAATAGCAGCATATCCACTGACGATGGTAGTTATAAACAAAACCTAACTGAAACCACGCGAATAACTGAGCGTCGAGCTTTTCATTCTGTCTCTTCTTGTAAAGTCCAGCACATACCACTCCCAGTAGATGATTGTCACAGCGAGTCAGGAATTCCTTGGACCAGAAAATTTATTCCTTTCATCATTGGACTTTAGGATAGCTGTTCCAATGGAAAATCTCATAGCCAGTTAGAATGTCACCTTAAATTATCCAATCGGTTTCAATCTTAAAACCTGAAAAATTAACTACGATTTTGCCATCTCAAAACGGCAAGAATGAAGTCAACTCCATGATAAAAAGGTATAGTAGTCCATGATAAAACGACAAATGGTAACTTCCACACTTTACTATAAAACTCAACTACCGACCATGGCTTCGACATTTTTCTAACGACATGGTATTCATACCGAAAATAAACATATTCTGGAAATAACAGGTGAAGCTAATCGTAAATTTGGTTTTGTCAAAAGAATATAAGGAAAGAGCGACGACAAAGTGAGAGAAATTAGCTAATTCTCCCTCATTAGACCTCATTTAGAATACGCTGCCTGTGTTTGGGACCCTCATGAAATAGGCCTAAAAACAGAGACAGAACGCGTGGAAAGGGGAGCTGCCAGGTACGTGAAAAGTCGTTACGATGGTCTTGTTAGTGTAACTGACCTCTTAGATAAACTCGGATCGGAATCTCTGTCAGACCGCAGGCTGAAAAATAGACTAAACCTATGAGATAAATTCATCAGTAATGTGGTGTGCATGTGGTAATCCAATTGCATGCTGAATGCTGAATGCTGGTGATTGATCACACCCTACCGAACACCCTAGAGGTGGCTCGCAGGTTATGATACAGATGTAGATGGTTTCTAGGAAAATAACATATAATGTCGAAAACATGGTCGGTAGTGGAGTTTTATATAAAATTGTGGAAATATCGCTACCAACCTTGGTTTCGACTTTCTTTCTATCGATATAATTTCAAATAAAATAATATAGAATGGCGAAAACAATGGTCGGTAGTGGAGTTTTATAATTAGTTATGTAAATCTCCACTTGGAATTTTTATCATGGATATTACTCATTTCCACCGAGTCAAGCCTGAAACGATTTTATAAACTCAAAACTAAACGGTCGAGTTGGCACTCCTGGTTGTGTGGGCGGAAGAGAGAGAAAAAGGGTGAGAGAGAGAGAGAGAGAGGGTAGAATGGCGAAGGGGATGCGAGGGATAAGAATGGATGCCAGAAGCGAGGGGAGGACGGAGGAGAAGAAGAAAAAACAGGCTGGGGTCCATGGTCGGATGCTGTGTGTCAAGCGACACACAGCGAGAGGTGCGGGGGTGCGGTATTCTGGGGATGTGGGGGGTGCGGCTGGGAGCAGAAGACCGAAACACGCGTTTATCGAGTGTGAGTGTCGCGAGGTGGTTTAGCGTTGGCGGGTGGCGAGGACACGAGAATGGGAGAGTCGTGGGTGCAGTGCGTGGGCGCGGTTCTCTGAAGGCGCCGAATAGACTGGGTAGTAGATGATTTACAGATTTTGCACGAAGACTTCCTTACTCATGCTTACTTAGTAATTCGAACATTTACTGCAGAAATGTCTAGCAAAGTTTTAGGTTTTCGTGAGACTATATTTTTACAAGAAGAAGAATCAGCTTTTGTTACGAAAAGTTGATTTTTCTTATGCTCAATTGAATTAATTAAATAAGATTGACTTAGCAAAAATAGCATCATTTCATGAATTTAAAAATCAAGATTTTAAAGGAAAAAAGCTATTATATGATTTCCAAATTGAAATCCTTCCAAACCTGATAAATTTGAATGCTTAAACCCAATTAAACTTTATTTTGCAGCTACTTTATAAAATGGAAAATTGTGATAACTTCGGTCATGAAAATATTTCAGCAAGCAATTTTTATATCGTCGTTTAATTTTTTCGTCCTTTCGTTTACCATAGTAAGAAAGAAGACAATGAAGTTCTTTCACTTGTTGCCTATAATAGTTTTTAATACCAACACAAAAGAACGAAAAAGACAATAAGTAGCAAAAATTACCGTTAAGTAAAGGGCCTCTATAAAAGGACAGAATCTTTTTTAAATCGGGCATTGGATACTCGATAATATCAGGCTTAACTTATTGAAACCTTTCCATTAAGGAAAATGGAAGATAAACTTTGTTAAGTACACTAATATCTTGTGATAATTATTCATTATGATTATTATATTAGTGAACCTAACAATGTTTCTTCTTTCATTTCCCACATTGGATACTTATTTTGAATTTCCAAATGATTATTGTAGCAAAATTTTCAAATATAAATGAATGTTCAAAGACAATGGCGAGACAATCTTGGACCATCCTGCCACAGTATCTTTTGTCTAAGAGGCCGCGCGGCCATTTGGATGTGCTGGCTTGGTGGTGTGATGTCCGAGGGCAGGCGACGATTAGGGTGGTGCTATACCGACAGACATATCATTCCTCCCCCTTCTCTCGGATAGAGCGCGGTGGCACATGGCTGTAGCCGGGGTGTGGAGGTTTAAAGGTGGGAGGGGCAGAAAAATCATCTGTGGAAAGGCGAAAGGGAATGAGGGAGAAGCGGCAACAGGGATCAGGGTGAAGGAGAGGATGACTTTTTTCTGAGCTCACTCAAGGAAACAGCAGCGCAGAGGAAGTTGGGAGGAAAGACTTGCTTTTGAGAGGAGAACATGGCACAGTGAAGGAAAGTCTAAACATTGCAAAAATGAATATGAACTCAATCCACCACCCTCAGAGTCGTTAGGGAGTCGTTAGGGAGATAAATTAAGTTTGGTATTTTATTTGATGGTAAAATGTAATCTATTAGCACCATTTAAGAGGTCATTTCCACTAATTCGTGGACAATGACTGAAAATCAGCCACATATTTTCGGAGTAACCTTCCAAAACGTTGACCTCTACGAAGAAAAAGGTTGGCTGATTTCTAGAAAAGATACATTAGGCTATGAGGCCATTTCTCTGAACGCTTACATTTCTGGATTCTCGTTAACTGAGTTCAATAATGGACTGAATTCCAGGAGGAGAGAACATAAAATCACACAGTATGCTCATGGCTCAAGGAAGAATATTTGACAGAACGAAAAATGGGCAAAAATATGACAATTCCTGCAGAGAAATGACGATTGACAATGTTAAAACGGGGATTTTAAATCTTAGACTCGACCATCTCTCATGCACCATTTCGAAATATTCCATAATGGTAACACATGAAAGTAAAATTAAGCTTAGACAAGTTTTCTTTCCTCATTTGCTTCTTTCTTATTTCAATCGTTAATTTCTATCGTTTGCATTACGCATCATATTAAATAATTCAAATCATCTAAAACTTATTTTTTTTAACAAAATGTTCAACATTTAACTGTAACTTAGCGCAGCCTAACTTGAAGCTTTGCATTTGACTCCGAGTTAATTATTAGTCATTTCCAATGCGTACTTAAAATGTGCATCTCATTATGTGCATTAGTCCAATGAAACGATTTTGAAATTACGGAAATCCGAAGTAATTCAGAGTATACTCCGCAAAAACCATTTATCTAGTAATAACATAATCCACACTGATGACAGCCTACGAGTCGTGTATCGAAGAAGCGACAAAGCTGAAGCCTTACACTCGGTATGGATACTTAGTAAGTCCCTGTATAATGTTTCCCAATTATGATGTCTCATGCATAACTTCAAGGAAATTGCCTATCACCATGATTGAAAAACAAAAACTTAAATAATCCACATAAATGTTAAGTTTTAACCCTCCTTGTCATCATCAGGCATAAAAAACTCCGTTCAAAACTACTGGCGTGATTATACTAGCGGTCCTACGTATATATTTTTAAGGGAGTGCATTGTATGCGATGATGACCCGTAATGCCGAAATCTGGGTCTTATGAGGAGATATAAGTTGATTTACGAAGTTACTGCTTTTTAATCAAAATACGTGTAGAACGATAATAATTGCTGGAAGTAATCTTTCGCCTAAAATGCTCATAGGAGGAGAAGCTTAAGTAATAAAAGACAATGTAGACGTAGGTGTAATATACTAGGTGAAATGGATAGAGGCAAGATAATCTCGTGACAGAGACGGAGAATTAAAGGGTTCTAGGGTGAAAGAGGGCGGAATGGCGCAGGGGTTAGGGGGGAAGGAAGAAGTTGTGGCTACACGACTTGGAACGCTGAGTAAGCAAGTTCGGCGCCACGACGAGATTAGGGCGGAGAAGGATTGACAGATAGCACAAGGCGAAAGGTGCTAGAATAAAGGGTGAGAAAGGTACATGGTTGAACTCGTGACAGAAGGTGAGGAAAAACTGTGGAGGTTGGGGAATATAGATGGAGGAATTTCCTGCGAAGGAATTCGGAGAAATATCGGGAAAAGGGAGGAAATTTATTTTAACGGATCGAGTCCCCCCGGGGATGTGTAGACAATCGATTTCAATCACTAGAATGGATGGAGGTCAACTGAGGGAGTAAGTCCACTTGCATGTGGAGAGGGAGAATAAGCCACGGAGTTTATAGTGACAGAGGAAATTCTGAAAGTAGCGTGTATGTTATTGCAGAGGCATATTCTCTTGCTTAAATATCTTCTCACGCGAAGAAAGGTGACCAATTGCTTGAAACTCATAAGACTAAATAATGGATGGGGATAAAATCGTAACATAAAGCGATAAATGAAGCTTTATGATATCATTCAACACCTTCAGAGGATTCCAGGACTCGGGAATCCTTCAGGGAGATGAATGATTCTATTTCAGCAAAGAATGGTATTGAGGAAAAAGGTACAGCTTTTATCTCTAAAAGGAAACAGCCATATATTACCGATATCGTAAAGTTATACTGGAGAACGTGGAGGAAAAAAACCTGAAGTGTCCCCATAGTTTTACATTTTCTTCTTGTGTGCACTACCAGAAAATAGACTTAATATTACTATTTCTGACTGGATATAGATTTTAAAGGACAGTCGATCAATAGGACCTTCCAATGTGCAAACTATATTTGGAAAACATAAAGAGACATTTCTTCTACTTAACGTCAGTTGCACTTAGCAGAGCCTAATTATATTTACCTTGTGAGTAGATCGTTAGGCATATCCAATTCTTCCATTATTGAGCTCACAATGTTAACGATTGCACTGAGATGTATCTAACTTATTTAATTATTCCAGTGCTCTAAAAACAATGATGTGACCGTGAAAGTGAAAATTCTAGACCCCTTCTCCAAAACGAAGTATGTAGTCCCTCACTGGGAATTTTTTTCTTCCTGAATTTACTGCAATAGCAAAAGGTTTTTCCTCTCAATTTGTATAGCACCTGGTTTGGTACGCCATGGGTATAACTTACGACACTTTCAAGGGAGCACGAGGGGCGTATGCGTGCATTGCAATTCGGTCACAACGGTAATATGCACGTGAATCCGCAATCTCGGTGGGTGGGACGATAGGACCGTGTTCGGTAACTCACGGCGCATGAGAAGCCCCAATGCGTACCAAGACGTACAGACGGAATAAATGCATGCGTTTATTCGTCTCTCTTGAATTCCGGATGAACGTCACGCCATATCAAATTTATTTCTCTCAAAAGTAAAAAGAAATGCTTGCGTTGGAGGTAGATATCTCTAAGGAAAGCTCTCTGAAGGCTGAACTTCCTGGTTTGACATCTCAAAAAAGTATACTGCAAACAAAAATAAATACTCGATGGAGAGAAATCGGGTAGAAAAGGAAAGTAAGGTTCGTGGGAAACGATTTTTGAGCAATATTTACGTTCCATTAAATTGATTGGGTTTGCAGAGAGAATACAAACGGAACCTGGGGTTAAAAAAAGGAAATATCCCACGTTTTCACGATTTTGGTCAGTATCAAACAATGAAACAGATGGATGATGCTTTTATTATGAGATGAAAACCTATAAAAAAAATCCAAAAAACCTGTATTTTGTTGCTGTAATACGACAAAAATTCAAAACAATCTCAAGATAGACCCTGCTTCCGCTGATAAATACAGATTCTGGGCCTCAAATAAATTGAATTAAAATTCAGATTTAGAAATTAATTTTATCCTTGAAATAAATTAGCAAACGTAACGTCAGTATTCATCGAACTAAAGAACGCAGTTTCTACTGGTCATAAAAATATAAAAATCTCAACATACGATGGCGTGCTTTTTAATAATGGTGAAAATGAATGTTTTCAAGGATTATTGCTTACATTCCTCCTCTAAAACTTCTTTGGAAAATGAAAACACTAAATTTCCACATTCCACATTTATTCCCGCACATTTTTTTTTTTATGGAAATGGATTCCATAACTTGACTTTAAAATAATGATCCTTCCTCTAGCACCACTTTATCTTGGAAGCAAAACTATGTACATGTATTAGATTTGAATATCTTTCTAGTTTAGTAATTTCGGAATCTTCGGAACTGACCATAAAGACGCAGCCTTGGCGATAGGAAACATTGTCGGGATCGGAGATGACCAACCCTACACCCTACAAAAACATGGCGGCCAAATATCGTCTGCTGATCACTTCGATTAAAGAATCTACGTTACAATGGATATTAAGGGAGGCGACCTCACTCAACCCGTTTTAAAATGTACAGTAACACAGCGGAAATGTAATAATACTACCACTTTATATCCACCAAGTTAAATAAATTATGAAATTGACTGAACTAATAAGAACAATATAGCGGTATACATCACTTTGTTTCTACGAATATATAATAATATTTTTCACGTTTGGCACTTGGTATACTTTTGGGAAACTAATACTTCGTTTACGTATAACCATAGAAAACGTATTTTCATGCCACTATTTGCCACATAATAAACTTAACTACGGAAGGTGAAAGCGAATGACGAACCTTGATGATGCAACGTAAGTTCCCACGCCAATGCTCATATTTGCTCCGTACTTATTACTATCTTGTACAGACCGCTTCTGAAGTAATTTAACGACAATTAGGTCCTACTTTTGGCTCGATATGAGAGTATTTGTAGCGATAATTAAGGTACCGACATGACCTGGCGGACGACACGTATTGTTTATTTACCTTGAGCCGTTACCCTAACAATACACCCGAAAATTATCGGACGTCTTTTCTTAGTTTCATAGTTAGATCCCATTACGCTACCAGAGTGGAAAATTGGCGCTGCGCCATCATCTACGTCATTTCAGAAAATTTGACGACGGAATTACCCCCACCACTTACGTAGGGTCGACTGAGAAACGCATGTAGGGGCCTTTTTTATGTAGGGACGGATATGTAGGGTCGACTAAGAATACGGCCCTGACATCTTGAAAGATAGAAAAATACAAAATAAAGGCGGAGATAAGGGGTGGGAAGAGAATGAAGAATCAAGCTCGATAGTGTGAGCGACAAATAGAGATCGAAAAGAAACCATAGTAACAAAGAAGTGGCACCCTTGAAGACAGCGGCAATTTCAAAGACAAAGAAGACGCTGCGATAGTGTTTGGGTTGATAAAAATGCCCTACCGGGTGTAGTACAAGTTGCATGAGTGGAAAAATATTTCACCACTGCGAAAGGAATAACTCGCAAAAAGCTTAATCAGCGTAAATCTGAAAGCGATTCACAAAAATAAAAATCACTCAAACCAACTTCTTTCATAGAATGATTCAAAGAAATGTTAAGAAAATAAACTTAAGTTTCTAATTCATGAAGGAGGAAGAGACAATAGGCATAAGAACATAAAATGTATCGAATTTCAAATAATAATTTTACTAAATTAATGAATATATTTTAAGCAATTTTCTTCAAACGTTCTTCATTTTTAGATAGATATTTAAGAAATAAATTATTAACGATTGCAATTCGTCCTATAAGTGTACTTGTATTATTCATATAAATGAATTCTCATTCATAAGGAGAATACCATTTAAGGAATAAAACAAAAATTAACGAATGAACATGAAAGGGACTTAGAAATCGTAAAACAGAGGCTATCGACGAAGTCCCGGTAATGAATGGAGCACTTTGAAAAGAGTTGAAGAGGAAAGGAGAATTATTTTGCGCAAGGACTTTAACAAGATGTGGGAAAAGTAATTCTCATATGGTTTCAACAGTTCACATCGTAGGCTATTTACAAAACTATGTGGTTCTTTTACCAACCTAAACATTATTTGTACATCTTTTTAACGACAGAATTGTTTTACACAGTCAAAAAAAATACTAATTTTAAGATTGCAAATAGAGATTCCGTTTACACCGCTCATTTGTTTCAGATATACCCAATACAAAAGTGATGTATAAAAGAGAACATGAAAAGAAAAACACAATTATTGAACAGATTTAGGATATTTTCATGTATCATCGCAATTAATTCAATGAATAATTACCATCGGAAAAATTTGCAAATTCCTAAATCGATAAATGCGTACAATATCAAAGAAAATGTTCAAAAAATTCCCCAAACATACTTGGACAAGCTTCGCCACAACCCCGTAACGGATGGGGGCCTGAAATGAAAAGTGATGGGAGGAGAGAGAGAGAAAGGTTTGGGAGGGGGTGAATTCCTCCCCCTTCCCTTTCGTGGAGTGCGGCGTCGGTTGGCCGTGGTGCGGCGCAGGGGGAAGGAGGGGTGCAGGGGGAGCAAAAGCGAGAAAGTGCGGAGAAAAAAATAACAGGGAGGAGAGAGAGATCCGCGACGGTAGCACAACACGACTAAATTTGTCATCCGACGACGGATAAAAGCGCAGCGTGAGAATCCTCGCACATACAGGCGGAGGAGGACATGAAGATGGAGAAGGGTGAAAAAATAGACGAGAGGAGGGGAGAAGATTTAGCAGGAGGTGGAGAGGGATGAGGAGGGACAAAGACAAAAATTAAAGGTAGGTAGGTATCATTGGGGCAGAATGAATGAAACACTGCAATCGCACATAAATATTTTAACGCACGACTCGGCTCTCACCACAACGCAGCATCATCAATTACTTTAAACATTATCCGGTTGGACTTAACTACCAAAAGTCGGTTGAAGAGGGGCAGGCAAGGGATAGGAGGAATGGGGATGGTATTATCTGTAGCGTTTCATCAGTGGCGGATCTATGGGGGGGGGGGGGGGGTAGTGTGGCTTTAGCCCCCTCCTCCAAGAATATCCAATTTACACTAGATAGAATGGTAATTTTGTTAGTATCTCCACTACAGCTGGGAGGTCACCTCCCTCTCAGCCCCACCCTTGTCCCTATCTTGCATCCGCCACTGCGTGTCATCCCCTAAGAGGCTTGGAGGAGGTTACGTCATGAGCGTGTGTCAGTTTTGGGATTCGGTGACTGTGAGGTTCATTTATTCTCTCTCTAAAAATAGAAAAAATCCACCGAGTACCGCCAAGGCCTGCTTCATTCGGTAAATAGGTATTTGGAGAATGCAACTGACAGCTTTGACCACTTGCATCATGTGGAAAGGGTAAGGAGGGAATGATGGAGAGAAAACCGGCGCTTTAGTTAGCCCACTCTTAACGGAATGCTCCAAGGGGATCACTACTTAATGTCGCCTACGATGGACGGGTTGCTGTACTTTAAGTGCTCTCCACAAAGAACGCGCGCAGGGACCGGAGAGTAACTGCAAAAATCTCCTGTACCGGGAAAAGGGTTGATGGGCTAGATTAAATTCCAGGAGTCACTGGGGTTTTAAAGTGAGTTCCCGATCCCTGTTTCAGTTCTGTGTGGAGGTAACTTCAAGTACAGCATTATATTCCGCTGGTGAGAACGTTGTGCTGTGGTCTCTTCAGTGCCTTCCCTTCAAAGTAGACTAATGCCGACGCCAGGTTTCTCTCCATCCTTCATTCCTCGCTCTTCATGGTGCAAATTAACTGAGATGTCAGTCGCCTTCTCAAACTTCCTAACTCCCAAGAGCATTAATAGGAGAAACAGGAGGATAGACATAAGGAGGAGAGAAGAGGAGGAGAAATATTGGTAAGAAGGAGAGAGAGAGAAATTTGAAGAATGAGCATAGGTAGGAAGAAGGGAGGAGTGGTGAAAGTGTGGTGTGAGGATGGAGGAGAGACGGAGGGAGAGAGAGGAAGTGACGTAGGGGGAAGTGCGGTAAAAGGGGTTGAAGGGAGGGTCGCGGGGAGGGGGAAAGGAAGAAAAGGGAACGCCGCGGTAGTGAAGAGGGGGGCGGTGAAAAGGGGAACAGGGTGGAGAGGGGGAGTATTCACTTGCCGACAATTGCATCTATATCTGTGCCAAAATGTACTGGAATATAGGTATTCATAGCATCATGCCCCTAAGATAGGTATAAGAGGTTCTAATCTCGCGTGACTTTGGACATCTCCTAAAACCTATGCATCCTTTAAAGGTCAGCCCTTATTAAAGTCAGTAATATCACACACTCAAAAATATTACTAATTTATCTATCTATAATGGCATGTTGCTTATCAAAAATTTAAATTTGAAGAAAAATTATGCTAATAATGAAGGTAGAAGACAGTAGTAACTAATTTTGACTCAGTCGTACGGAAAATTTTCTCATCCATGGGAAAATGCATATCGGGTGAGGTAAAATTTATTTTATTTTGTTTTATTCCCTAACCTCCGAATACAGCTCTCATAGGCCATTTTAAATCGCGGTATTACACAAATTCAACAATGAGAAATACACGAACAACCATGCCCTGGATATGGGAAACCTTACCCAGGCGGGACTCGAACCCGCGACCTCCTGTTTGACAGGCGAGGACTTTACCCCGTCGCCACCGAGGCCTGCGAAGCTACCATAAACATATTTAATCATTTCAAAATTTGAGAATTTAATTGTTAACGGTAAAATTTATCATATGAAGTTGATGTAACAGCCGATAACCGCAATTTTTGCCGCAGAATCGAGAGAAAAATCGATGATCTGTACGGTAAGTGATGTTTGATAAACAATGACCAAAATTTTCAAACCCGATTGCACAAAGTAGAGCAGAAACTGGTGAAAAATACCACATGGGTACTCCAGCACCTTTTATGAACAAAGATTAGGAGTGAGCTTCCACTCCTAAGGAACCCTGTTTAAGGAGAATAACCTTTTTCTCGGCGGAAGCCTGTAATCCGATCAACGGTATTCTGAATTCATGAATTGAATTGCAATCTCTAGCTCGTGCGGACAACGTAAGTGGTAAAAGTGATGGTATGAGGTTGGGTCTGAGTGATGTATTGAGTTCTTGTTTCCCATTAGTGGAGTACGGGTTAAACGTCCGAGGGAACTGGACATATCTCAGGAGGAGTATGATTCTTGGGGCACGTGAGTGGCTCAGTCGGTTGGAAACATGGATGCTGATCGAATTATCCCACATTCTAATTTCACGTGACTTCTGAAATCTCCCAAAGAAACACCTAGTAGTGAGTTAAAAGAGACACAAATCACCCCTCCCCCACTCCGCCCCCTGCTACCTATGTGCTAATTTCACACGCATACTACTCATTCCGGGGTTAGCGCTATCCTCACCTGTCCAAACCAACCTTCGAGCTGTGCAGCGAATATTGTAACGCACGCAACATGATCCCAGAATGGGGTCTTAATGGGGAATACTTCAAGTAAATCACTCCTTCCAAATCAAATGGGGCCTTATGCCGCAATTATCGTAGTACGATTTATCAATAGTACGCTGACTCGGGCGTTATCAGATCTCCTTCCGGCTTATGACCATCGATATCCAATTACTGACCAAAAGTAGATAACATACGGATTTTAACATTGTCAGGATGTCAAATTCGATTCCAATATTTAATCTGCTCAGCCTGGGATTCGAGAGAACTGACAATGCTCATAAATTTCTGTTTTTTATGCTCAAAATCGGTTAGCCTACCTTCTTCTTATTAACGTGAGCGTAACAGTTACATTATCCTCCAAGATCGTTTTACACTTGGTGAATTTTCTGGTGCCTGTTATTACCTGAATAAAGTGCATAGTTTAAAATTTCGAGTATCGAGAATTAATGCGCAAAATCATGAATGTGCGTCATAATCCCTCTGGTTATTCTCAGTCACTTAATGCTATAAGAATGACCATATCATACCACAGTGAGGCCATGAACGCCTCATGCAAAAACTTTTTCATGATACTTTACAAGAAAGACACTTAGAACGATAAATATTCAATTAACTTTATACTATTAACTAGTTTAACAGCATATATTAAGTAAATATCCCCTCATGTAATACCAAGGGAAATTTCCATGAACTAAATAAAGTTAAAATGTTGAACTCCTGCGACAATGCGGCACCAATAGTTTTTAACATTAAACAATCAAAAATATGCTGTGAATAAACCGTTCACAACCCTGGTGCTGTAAGTTGAACACTTCACCATCCCTAATCACTTCTATTTTCTCCCAAAAGCGCCGTTATCTCTAATTTATCTTCTCAGTGGCTCCACGGTTCAATGTTAAGATTGGTTTGGATAGGTGAAGGCAGCGTTCATCTCGCTCTAAGCCAATAGCGTGAGAAGTTCACACACTCAGAGTAGAGGGTTAGATCCTTTCCCTTAGTGGATTTTAACCTGGGGTGTCCGAAGGGTTCATCTGGGATATGAGACCGGAACCATTCAATCAGTAGCCGAAAAGTCTTCACACTGGGCCACCACGCTCCCCCGTTCATCTTAATGAATCATAAACCATAACATTAACCTTAATAGTCCTCATGGAATATACAATTACAAAAATAAATGTACATACACACAGGACACGCATGCATCCCTTCATGCAGCCGTTGGAAGGCAATTATATATGGAATACATACACTAGAGGAGATGGAGAGATGACGAACTTAAAACGGGCAAGAAAATCTGTGAGGATGAATCCGGTAAATATTAAAAATAAATAGAAAAATAGGCTTGGCAGGGATTTTAACCCTGGGCCCATCAATGCAAATGCACGAAATTTTAGTTTCCTCAGGTTCTTTGTTTCCCATTCATTTGGTTTGGTGTTCATCAAATGGTGAGTACTGTAAAACTGTTTATCTGTACAGGTAGAACTTTACTTAACAATGAGATGTAGGCTCCAATGCATCATATGGAATTTAATAATGTCAGAAGTGACAACATCCCCGCAGATATAAAATACGAATTATTTCCAAACCATGGTGATTCAACTGGTAGGTAGCTCACACGAAGTCACATATTGATGTTATTATTATTAATTCCGGTCACATTAAATTTTAGCGTCAGATTTTCACTGCTACCATTTCTTATCCCATCATTATCGTTTTCCACTTTCTGTTTTCAATGATTTGCGATCTTCTCCTGTTTACCTTAATAATTTTTTTTAACTTAACATAATACTTATTGCGACATTTTAATGCATTCCATAACCAAATAATTCCAAAATTTAGGAAAAATACTTTACAACTCACACATCGGGCACTGCCTCGTGATCCATCATTGAACGCGGTGAACATTCTACAAATAAGCAAATCAAAAACTTGAGGTATTGGTTCCCATGCATCAACCACCAAATGAAAGAATTTCCAGCAATACTCCGATTTGAATAACACGCATGAGTAGACAATTTAAGCAGTAAAGCTAAAGATGACTTAAGGAGGATCGTTTGAATCCCGGCTACATAATGATACGAGCGTAAGATTTCATCTATTTTTCTATTCTTTGACCCTCCACCTGCCCTAGTCCGTTATACATTTATCACCCGTGCCTTTTCTCTCCCGCCTGCTTGATTATATACTACATACCTCTGCATATACCGCCGCTTTTTTTTGCTCGTGACCATCTCACACAAGTGGAGGAGGAGATAGCAGTCTACACACATACACCGCGGCGGCCCCTCCCCTACCTCCCTTCCTCAACCCTCCCCCCACTCCTCCCCTCCACCCTTCCGCACGCATCGATCGAAAGCGTGCCTCCTCCACCTCCCCTCCCCTCTCTTGCCCCTTAAAAACGTCTTCCCCTCCCGCCATTTCCCCACCCTCCCCCTCCTCCTCTTTGCCATTCCTCCCACCTCGTGCCACACATTATGGAGGCCAAACCCCACACCAACTAAAACTTCCTTCCGACACGGTTTCCTCCCCCCTCCCCTTCCCTATCCCTCTCTCCGAAACCGACTGCCTAAAACTGCCTTGCAGCGTTCGACCTAAAAGTGCCACCCACCATGTTACAAAGCATTTCTCGCTCACACTACGATGCTAACACTCGTGACGAAGGTAATCTATGTCAATAATAATCAGCCGAATATATTCAACACCTCTTCATTGCACATGGTATTACTTCAGCGGTGGAAGTTTGAGAAAACTTTTTAGGAAATCGTAGTTTTTTGGGGGATTTGGAAAATACACAAAATAAGAGCATAAATTTTTACTCATAATATTAATTTCTTATAGATTAAAGGGTTAAAACGATAGAAAAGAGGTAATATTTGAGGTTTTGATGTCATAATACAATTATCCAGTCATCGTACGAATTTATTACGAGCTTAGCATTGGTATTTACAAATTTAAAATCCAAATGAAAATTTTAGCTTTTCCTACTGATGATACAATTCCGCCTTTGTCCAATTCATGTTTCCATGAAACTATACATTTCAAGGTAATTGAGGTACACTCATTTTTCATGTATCGTTTGAAGCTCCATTAAGGACAAGAAAGTACGTTTAGAATTTAAATAGAGGTGGAAATTATTTACAGTAAATATCGTACCAAAGAAATTTTCACCCTACCTAATGTGCGCTCGGTTGGAAAAACTCGACTCTCTACCACGGTAATTCATTCATACAGTAAAATCCAGGCTTCATACTAACATTCAATGCCTTTGGACAGTAAAATATTAAGCGTTTAAATGGGGAAAGTGGAGTACCAGGAAAGTATTTCACTTTAAGCAAGGAGCTCAACGCCCATTAATGCCCGGCACGTCGTGCTGCCATCACTTATATGGAGCTTTTAAGTACCGTATAGGGCCATAAAATACTGTTTTTTATCAACATATTATTCTGCGGCTAATGTCTTTTAGCTTCTCTGCTAGTAGATGACCTCCAAAAGTGGTAGAAATACCGCTAAAAAAGGTTTTCATTAATTTTTTAATTGGTCCTGAAATTTTTTTTTACTAAAAGAAGGCTACTAGTGTATTTTAAACCATCAAATAAAACAAATCACAGGAATCAATAAATAGGCAACTTCTATGGAAAAAGACAAGGAAATCGCTTATCTGCGAGTTTGTATTCCCTTCAAAATGACACGGTTTTGCGAACTGAAAAACTTTCAAACGCTTAAAAATTGCATAACTCCCTTATTTCAACTTTCTGATTTGTTTCCAGAAAGCTATCTAATTTAAAATAGCCATACTCAACAATCTAAAGTAATTATTTGTCTCTATGCAGTCGAATCAACTATGAATTTAAAGTATACGGATGAACGTAATTCTCCGCAAATAGGGGATATTCAGCGTATTCCCGTTGAAGAAAGTTGACCGCAGAAAATAATGATAACCTAAAAGGCTCATTGACTCATTGACCTTTTTTCAGCACCCTTTTCTCCCATTTTATGTTTTAACTGACAATCTAGCCAGTCACGTAAGGACTGAAATGAAAATGCTTCATTTCGATCCAGGGTGTAACGAAAAAGTGAAATCTATATACAATCTTGTAGAGTGGTGAAATTATACTTAACTAGGTATTTGGGGGTTCAATACTAGACTGAGCGTTGGTCCCGGAAGTAGAATGTATGAAGAAACTTCCGCAGAAATTTATTTTCCATTCATAATGGTAGAGTGAAGGGAATTGAGGGACTTCATCTATGAAGAGTAATTACTGCACAAAAAATTGAGATGAAACATCAGTTCTGTCAAAAATCAACGATCAATGTTTACGTCCAAACTCCACCATTCGAAGGGAAGAAGAAGAAGAAGGGAAGTTCACGCTCATTTTCATTAAATGGCTTTAGCATGCCATTAGCCTACAGAAATTTTGACGAGTGTGATCCTCGGATTTTGTTCTGGCTTTATTGTTACTATAATTATAAACGAATGTGCTGAATAATGACTCATTTTGAGCTTTTTCTGTAACATACACATAGAAAACGGTTTCCTCGCTCATACGTTGCCTTCGAATGAGTCACCCAAATCAATAATTGCGTTATCAACAGCACAGGTATTGATAAAAAGGATAACTATCAGTGCTACACGGAAACATCTCTTGTAATTAAGCTCTATGCTGGAGGATGCGACGACGTAAGAAGATATGAACTACTCGAAAGATCTACTAAATGATACCAACGCATAGCTGAAGACACAAATCCAAACGAGAATTAAAATAATCCATCTTAAATACAAATGGTTCCTGTATATAAGCCTGGTATCGAAGGTTGAAACGTAACAAAATATATAACCCCCAAAGAACAGTATAATCAACAACCATAAAATCCGAGGACAATATTAATAACAGTAACAACTGTTCTCAATTGAACGAATGAGACTCTTCCTTGATAGCCATGTTTTAAAGTGTGTAACATATTAAAAAATCTACTGCCTCAATTCAACGCAGAGCCAAATACTAGCAGTGACAGTTATACTGCCAATTTTAAGTGAAAACGTCACCTGAATTCAGGTCACATCTCGGTGGGTACTACGCAACACATTATCTTCTATCCTAAACAGCTTCCCCAACCACCAGCACAGATGATAGAAAAAATTCTATCATTAAAGACTATTATAAATACTGATCGAATACTTCTTCCATACCCAAGTCATGTACCCTAATGGGTGTTGTGTAGTACACTATTTAGATCCCGAAAGAGCTTCCGCGTCCAACAAACGCACAGATGATGGCAAAAATACTACCATTAACGGCTATTAACAATACTGAGCGAATACTACCTCGATACGCAAGTCATGTATCTAGATGTATATATCAAAGCAGACTAACTGCTGTCCGTAAGAGCAGCTCCAACCAACCGACGCACGTGCAGACGTCTCGTCTGCCCATTATCCATCCGCCTGGCTTCCCGTCGTTCCATCGCCCGAGCCACACATACATCCCCCTCTCTTTCCACTCGCATCGACCTATAAACCGACCATGCGCTGATTTCGCGCGCTTCAGACGAGGGAAGGGAAGCGGCGTTTATCAGTGCTGTGTCGTCGTTCATGAACGAATGGTTCAAAACGAACGATTTACGGGTTGAACCGAATTAATCGAATTGTACGCTTTAAATTTAACAAAAATTTATGATTCGAATCGTACCAATATTATAATGCGGAAACTAATAAATTTTAATATTTTAAATTGAGGAGAGCGGCAAAGGGGTCCATAGCCTCCCCCTCCCGTAAGGTTTAAAATTACACAAAAAAATATCGAAATTTTTGGAGGGTGACTATTTGTAAAAATATTAGCTTAAATTTTCTAGCACATTTACTAGCCAAAACGAATTTAATTTCAAGATATTGTTCATCTTATTGCCTACTTTGCAGGATTTTGTGACACTTCAATCGGATGTTGTACCTACGACACGGGGGTATTAACTGATAATATGCGTAACGGCAAAGCGGCATCCTCTAAATTTATTCGGCTGTACTCCTGGATATTTTTAAATCTCTCAAAAACAGACAAAACAAAAATATTCTTGGGAGGCCACCTACTCATTCGGAAAGCAACTATCTAACTCATCTTTCCTACCAAACTTCGAAACTGCTTATGGAAATGCTCAACAGTCATAATCACGACAACAAATATTAAATTTCAACAGAAATTATTACTGAAATGGCCCACGACGCTTAATCCGGTGCTTGAAATTGTATGAGTTATCATTGAGGTGCAGTCTCTTCTAGATTTAAAAACACGACTCTAAAAATAAATGAATAGGGCATTTTAATTGCCAAAATTCAACGCAGAACAAAATAAGATTAATTTTCAAGCAAATTTTGTTTTGGTTTGATGAGCCATGACTTAACTGCATAGCTCCAAACTTGGGTATATACTTTCTTTAAATGGGCTGCAAATAAAATGTAAACTTTGCGAATTTCCGCTTTCTACATAAAATACCGACCATATTCCAACTGATTTCGGTCATTATCAAGGTACCTCGGATATATCTGCGAGCTTCAGCGAATGTTATCTCACAATAAGAGGGGAAAGGGAAAGAAGATGGGTAGAATGGGAGAGAGGTGGAATGAGTAGCAATGATAGGCAGGTAAACTGGAAGTAAACGGTGGGGTCAAATAGGGGAAGTGCAACGAGGACACAAATTCAATTAAAATGTCCACTTATATACAGTTTCAAATTGCTGCAGGAAATTTATCTCAATTCTTTACATTGTAAATGTAAAGAGATGAGCTTGAGGATTAAATCCGCTTATTTTCAAGCAGATTTTTATCTCATCGAAAACTAGTATCACCAGTTCACATGCATTTCATGTGTTCCCTCACACGGGTTAAGAATAGGCCGTCCTGTTTCTCCAATATAAAAAACATGGAAATTATTACAGCTTAATATGTACAATTCACTTTTCTATTGAACATGTACATTTATATTAATTTATTTTACATTTAGATGTAGATATACATTTTAAATTAAAAATAAGTCTTCCTCATGGCTACCAAATGTGATGATGACAGTAAGTTCCTTCCTGTGGAACATCAACCACAGAGTTAAAAGGAAAATACAATGGTCTTATAGCAGCTGTCGCCCTCAGAAGGTTTGGACCTCCCTCGAGTATTTCCAGCACCAAAAAGGGGTGACTTGCGTTACGGCGGCCACATCCGAATGGGTTAAGAACTATCCGAAAGACCGAATAAATATCATGAACCCAATCACATGAATTGAATCATCCCACTTTCCCACCTTCACTACCGCAGTCCAGAACGTTACTCAAGTCTTGATGCTTGATGTCATGCTTAATAACTTGACTTTTTTCCACTTTGGTTTTAGGAAGCCCTACTTAAGTCCTAAATCTCGCTCAAACTTAAGTCCACATTGAATATTTGAAGTCCCAACTAAAATTAAGTGACCAAGTTCCAAGACATCCGCCATTGTCGCTCACTTTTTTTAAATTGAATATTTCTAATAAAACAATTGCCATGTGTGATATAGCACTCCATAAATATGAATTTCTAACGATCAACAGACCATGAGTGACCAGAGTTGAGGGGAAAAACTTTTAAACGGCAACTATTATCCCCTCTAAGTAATGTGATGTGCAATCAAACGGTCGGTCAATTGCATGAAATGCCAAAGATCGGCAATAGGGTAGTTTCCTTCATCAAAGAAAACGAAAGGCATTGATTGCAATTCGTTACCCACAATTAGTGTATTCATAATACACAATTTATACGGTTTTAAAAATACCGGTTTAGACGAATGGCAACGGTCAATTTTATACTCATTTGAAAAAGGCCAGATTGACGCCCTTGCGATGCTACTCCACGTGACGTCACAGGGACCTAGTTTCTATACGAGTAGATAGGAGTTTTACATCGTCTGAGATTACCAATGTATGGATGAGGCACAGAGCTCAGGGAAATATGTCTTACTAATCACCTATTAAAACTGCCTATGGTCGGAAAGTTTTCTCCATTTGATAAGGCATTAATAATCCTTATTTAAGCCAAGCGCTACCTACTAGCAGGGTACTCTGCTACCTGCTAGCATCCTACGTCGTATCAGCGCCCAAAGCCTCGCCCCAAGGTCACCTCACTTGCGGTAGCGGAAACCAGAACGACGTCACACGGAGTTTTCCCAGCATGCATACTTAGCCGTCGCGTTTTCGCGCGCTTGAACATTTTCACTTTTCATTTAATCGCGAAAAATAGATATCGTCATTTAAAAATCTAAAAGCGTGAAATACGTACACCAGGAGTAATAAACTTTCGATTTAGGTAATAAAAAAATAATAGGAAACCACCCTATTTCACCGAGAATTTTTTTTTATTAATTCGCGGGAAGATACGTTTCTTAGGCGAAGGCTATCGTTAAAATAGGTT
Source organism: Ischnura elegans (assembly GCF_921293095.1). Taxonomy (NCBI): domain Eukaryota; kingdom Metazoa; phylum Arthropoda; class Insecta; order Odonata; family Coenagrionidae; genus Ischnura; species Ischnura elegans. Next base: position 28,774,011 of record NC_060246.1, read on the forward strand.
GAAAATCGACCAATCGACCATTATTTTGTAAATTTTATTCCTTAAGTTTAACAAAATTACTCCAGTGAGTTTAAGTTGAGTAGGTGTTAGTTTCTCAAATACGAATTATAAATTAAAATCGAATTTTGCCTGATCCATGAACCACCGAGGTAGAGGGAGGAACCTCATGATTATAGATACGTGAAAATCGAACTTCCATTTTTTCATTTATCGCACCTTCAATAACAGATTATCGGATTTTGTAGCGTCTATTTTTCATTTTCATAATGAGGTAGATGACGATAAAATGTTGTGAAACACATTTATATGACAAAATACAGAATATTTTAAATAATTATGTTGTAGAACAATAATTAATTAAGGAATAAGACATATAGTGGCAGAGGTGTAGCTTGCCCGCACCCACTTGTACTTCGCGGCCACGTAGAGTCCCAGCCAACTAGCAGCTGGCCAATCGCTCACATAAGCGGTGAGTGTCGGCGGAGCATTTCAACTGCGCTCGGCACAAAATGTACGATATTTGCAGTCGAAAAGGCAAATTTGCGTAAAAATATCATAGAAGTCCAGTCATCGCATCTATGTCGCATTTATCGCATTTGCGATTTTCACGCATCTCTACTCATGATTGAGTAAGGTTCTGAAGAGAGTGTACAGTGAAAGGAGGAGGGTGGTTTATCGAGGCTTTATCATTGCCGCGGAGGGAGACGTGCGTGGGAAGTCATAGAGCAGTCACGTGACGCCGCGCGTCGCCATTGTGAGCGACTTTGACGGCCAGACTCGTCTCTCCCTCCCCTTTCTCTCTCTTACGGTCGCATGCAGCGCCATCTGAACGGCGAGCGGCGGGACGAGAGTGAGGCATTAAGCAAGACTACGTGGGGAAGGTCGGGTGGATGTGGTGAAGGAATACATAAAGTGAAGCAGTCAGTTAATTTTTTTATTGGCAAATTATATAAAAAAATCATCGCCAGCAGCGATCTAAAAGCACACAAAAAGCTCACGTTTAGGGCAAATTCGCGTCAAAGATCTTTTTCAATAATTTTTATGAGGTCCTCGTGTTTTATTGTTTAAAAAGAGCTCACGTCAATACGTGGTATTAGATATACATGCGAAATACGAATTCAATAGGGTTATTTATTGAATAAACCAAGTTAAAGTTATAGCACCAACTCTGCGCATGCAAGGTAAACATAGAATGACTTCCTGCAAAACATGTTCGCACGAATTGTGGACGTATCAGTAAAGGCTAAAATAGACGAAACTCGACTTAACTTCAGCTGTCGATGCTCTATATATTTGTATTAATCGTGAAAGGTCAATAGAAATGTCGTCTCAAAAATACAGATTAATAGTGAAATAGGTGTAAATTATATGGTTGAAAGTTAAATCATTAGCTTATTTTGAATTCATTGCAGAAAATTGGTTGAGGAAAAATTAGCTCTAGACACACGAGGTCATAGAAAATATCACCTTTATAACGTCCCCACGTGTCGAAACCGTGGTCGACACGTATTGATAATGGAATATCCTCTTATCTCATACAAAGTTTCCACAAAGAACTTTACTGTTGATTGATTTAGTGTGTGTTAATTAGTATCCACTGTTTTCATTTATAAAATAAAACAAATAATGAAAATAATAAACAGTAATAAGAAAAATATATAAATTTTTCGAGGATATTCCATAGTACAGCAACCTCCACTGGCCCAAAGGTGTTTGCGGTTCAAGTAAGTGGAGGAAATAGGTTGGGTCAGTGGGTGGAGGCGTCGGAAGGCGTGGAACCTGGCGTGATGAGATGGGAGCCTTGGAATTCTGGACTGGCGGAGTAATAACAGACGCTGCTCCGTTTGATGGCGTGACGGGACAGGACACCGCATTTGCCGTGCTGGTCCTTTAAAAGCGTTGGGCATACCGCACGATTTTGCAAGAGTGCCACTTCCGAGCGAAGGAAATTTTTCTGTTTTAGCCTTAATCAAGAGCTCGAGCGGCAAAAAGAAATGTTAACGACTCGAAAAATGCGGCGATTTCGGCAGAATTTGGGGAATTCTCTCGGGAAAGGAACAAGTCCCACCACGCCAAATTTCGGAGAGGAGGAAGTCTATCTCAGGTGAGAACAAACTGCCCGGAAATTGCTATGCAGTGTCGGAGAAAGATGATACTAAGACTGGGAGGAATTTTTATCACAAATAGAAGGGTTTCGTGCTCATGAGTACCTCCTGAGAAAAATCGACGGATTTTTTTTCCAAGAATGTCCTCAAAAGATTGATGGGTTCAAATTCTAAATCAATAAATAATGAAAGATATCGCGTCTGTTATTATTCATGCCAATTCCTAACGGTAATATTTTACGCTACCATCCCTCAATATTTATCGATGACATTTTTGTAATAATAATGCATTTTGTAGTGTTATATGGCTATGGCTATTTTTTCCGAGGTGATAATGGAAGGAATAATGGCAGGCTACTTACAATGAGAAATGCATGTGCCATAAATTTTGTCTAATTCCGCCGTTTTGCATTTCTCAGCAGATTTTGACAAGATGGCCGCACCGAAAAAGGAGATATTTGCAAAAATAAATTCATAATTAATTATGCAATAGGCGTTATTATATCTTCCTCTAATTAGTGCACAACTACAAATATGTATTATGCCTTCTTTATAGATGAATTTACCGGAACAATAAATCACAATCTGTTTAAAGTTATCATAAAAATAACCCAACTACTCCTGAATTAAGCACATAACGATATTTTATTAATATGGCCTGAGTCGAATGAAAGTAAAGTGCATTTGAGTAATTTTATGGATATCATTAACGAATTTGAACTCAAATAAATTTTTCCGACACGCTACCGTGGTAAGCTTAAATGTGGAAAAATTCATATTGAATGAAGCTACCAGAGGTTCGATGGAATCAAAATTAAAGGAATGTAAAGGTTCATGAAGAAAAATTTATCTAATGATAATAGGTTTGAAAATAAAAATGATGCTTCCAACTTTTGGAATACCCTGAACAAAAACTTGATCGTTGCAAATTATTTTGCTTTGGATGAGACATTTGCATCATTTTTGGATACGACAGAATTTTGAAGTGTTATTACTGACCAAACTAGACATCCATGTAGTTCCCCATCAATCATATTTCTTTTTCATGTTAGACATGGTTACGTTAATGGTAATAAAGCACAGATTTCCCTCCAGTTTTATCGAAGTTTAGCCGCATGCTATACAATACGGCCTTCGGCCTTGTTTTCGATGAGCATTTTCATCCCGAGGAAATATGAAATACTCCCATACTCTCTACGCCAGGCGTCACGAAATCGATGGTAACTTACATATTATTTCTCTTCCGCTACTTTTTTTTTTACCTCGCCCTCACCAACTTTTCCGCACGCCCGTAACTCGGCATCCACATCCATTAGTTTCATCCTTCACGCCCTTCCCTTTTTCACCCGCTCGCCGTTACTCACTTTTTTCCTACCTTTACTTGGTGCCACGATAGATACGCGATCTCCTGGCAACGGAGCGAAACCCAAGTAATTGCACAGCTGGCACTGAAATCCGATGAGTGTAAGAGAAAACGGTCGATGGAGTAACTGTAATAAAAATAACTGAAACGGCTCATGTTGGTGGAATGCATATCTCGAGTCCACATGTAGGACGACGGAAATATTTAACAAGAAGGTAAAGAGATTCACCATTTCTACTTGAGTCGTTATCGGTCGAAAAGTAGTAAACTTCACTAGCACATTAGGTTGGAGATACATGAAACTCTGAAGCTACTTATAGTACATGTAAATGCGTGAAATATTAAGTTACAGCAGCTCCATTGAGAAATTGCCCAATTAAGTAATAGCAGTCATTTGGAATGCAAGCATGGAGTGGAGCATAAAATGGATTGAAATTTACCTCGTGTTCATAGTATTCCCCGAATACAGGCGAAATAATATGATAATACTGCCATGTCAAAAAGGCCATAAGTCTAATTTTTTCTATGATAAAAATTAACTTATGCACGAAGATATGAACATAAAAGATGCGTCGCTATCGAAAAAATATTTTGCTTTTATAAAGTAAATAAACGATAATAGAAATGAAATAATATTGAGAATAATATTTTAGTTCACATACACGAGGTTTATTTGATATCATATCTTTAAAAATTTATTCAGCCTCTATAGAGAATTGACTAAAACTGCTTCTAATAGCGTAAGATTCGACGAGTTTACATCGTAATTGAACGCAGTCAATAATAAAATCAATTTTTAATAATAGTTTCGCAATGATCGTTTTCCTCCAGTAGGAGGTGAGTTGATATAACAAAACTGGTGTTTTTAATAGACGACATCGTTTGCTTAGACCCATGCATAAAATTTAACCTTATCTAAGAAGAGAAGAAATAATCGAGTAAGCAATTCACCCCCGGTATGCCTCAAGTTTAAAATTTTAAGCAAAACAGCGCGAATGGGACTCAAAGAAAACTACAAGGTCAACATCACCATCACGATGAAATTAAAACAGCAGGAGAGCAGTGGATTTTCCAGCCATGGCGGGGATTCGGTAAACAGTATTTTTGGAGAATTTCCAAGAGCAAGGGGAGGTGGGGTGGGGAGGGAGGTTGAACTTTTGGCGGTCACGCAATCCATACCCTTACCGAAAGATCCCTGGCGAGAGATAGGGGGGAAGTTTACTCACTGCTGTTGGGGTTTCCGTTTCCAAAACTAGGAGTATTACAATGGGACGGCTCCTTACCTGTAACGAAAAAAGTAACAAGGATTTAGAAACACTCTCACGTGTATCGGGTTGGCATAGAACTAGATTCCAGAAATAAAAAAATATCGTGAGCCAATTTCCTTAAAAGAAATGCACATGCTAAAGAACCTTTGAATCGTACATTTATTATATTATCTTTTACGATCATGGCTTCGTCAAAACAATTATCATGACATCGCTATCAAGGTACGATATCTATGAATTCCTCAAAACCTTGAGCTTACACCATCGTTTCAAAAAACTGCGCGTGGTATATACTAAACTAATTTGCCTATTCAGCGATTCCAATAAGTACATCTCGAGACCTTGAGCTAAGTGTATACACTTTTACTTACACTGCACTACCAGCATAAGCTATGTTTATCAATTAAGAAAATACTAAACTAAGTAGCGGATGTGCTCGTATTGTTACAGAATACTTATTGATTAGGATTATATTTAAATGTTCATTGAGATATAAAATAAGCAAGGAAACAATCCACTGACTATGGCTTAAAAATGCAGCAAGAAAAAACCAATAAGAAAGTTTATACCATACTTCGAACCAGGCTTCTACCTAAAATGTATAGGAAACAGTATTATTTATGATAAAAATCGATTCATTCGACAAACACTCGAAGAATAACGAACAGTTCCATACGACATTGGTTCATCTGTTAATTTGAAGACACAACAAATGCAAAAAGGTAATCATATGACTCATCCTATCTCTAAGACCACGTGACAAAAACGAATCCGGGAGATTGCCGGTGACTTTCAACACCACGATCTCATTTCAAGTCCGAACAGAGCTCACTGAGTATGACCTCACTTCGCAAACTCTTAGATCCATCCCGGAGACGAGAGTCGGCTCTGGGCGATAACATGTGATGGTAAACTTCCCGAGCAGGATGGAGTCGTAGCTTCAAAGGCGAGGCGTGCCTGGGAAGAAGAAAAAAATCTCGAGGAGATCCTCCGACGGAAAGAAGTTCGGAAGTAGAAGAAGAGGAGGACGGCAGGGGAACGTGCTCGAAGAAGAGGCGGCAGTCCATGCCTGCTCAACTAGAGAGCTCCGAGCCGCTAGTTCCTTGACGGGACGACTCGTAAGGTGGCGTGACTTGTAAGTCGAGGGAAGTACTGCACCACCAACACCCTCCTCTCCTCCCTCTCACTCCTCCCTCCTACTTCCCCCTCCACCCCTCCCCACTCTTGAATTCGCGGATGCGGTTCAAAGCCACCGTGCTGCACTGCCAGAATACGTAAATCCTTCTGACAAGGAATGAATCTATAAAGTGATCTCAAAATCACACCATTCCTCTCTCTCTCGATTTTGATCTCCTCAATCCCAACGAAGAACCCTGGAGTCAAAGATATTGGCATTCACAAAGATATAAATTGGATACCGTATAATGTAAAAGAATATTCATACTTTGATGCTATCGGAAACACTAACAAGTTTCTTTAGGCTTAACTAACAAATATTCAGTGCTGCGATGAATCATCTGGTTCATGATGTAGGTATTATCGGAAAGAAAAGCAGAAGTAAATTTGTACAGCATTATTTTATCTTCCTCTTCCTGCACATCCTTATGACGTTCTTGAAGGGGAAGACCTAGTTACAAGAAATAAAAAATTTAGCAAGTAAACAATAAAAAAATATCGGATATCATTTCGAAAGAGAGCTATGGATTTGATGAAATGTGATGAAAGAAATATTAGAGTAAGAAACAATATAAATATTTAAAGACTGTATAATTTTCTTGTTCTTACTTTTTTACAATAACCAACCATGGAAAAGCATTTAAAATAACAGAGTGAAAATTGGTTGAAGATTTTCATGTCAGAGCGTAATCTATCATGAGTATCTCCTTTTAGCGAAGATTACATAAGGATTTTCCCACAAATACTAGGAATAGAGTGTTACCAGGTTTCCCACCAGGGTTAACGTTGAAAGTACACCAAATATTCGGTAACTAAGCCCTTAGCGCCTGCACGGCCAATGAAGTTTACCCTAAAGGCAATGGTGGACTGCTTCACCAAAACGTCAGTGCAATTGAAGCTGAAGATCCAGATGCAAAAGCAAGAAAAGCAGAGGGGATGTAAATAAAATGCAATAGAATTGAGCAGTTTGTGATTATAAAACTCATGACCTATCATTATTATTATGATTTTAAACCAATCGATGCTGTTTTCTTGATGAATTTATTTCAAAACGAAAAGCTATGTGAATAGTTCTGATTCTATTCTAAAAACATTGTGGTTTAACACTAATTTTATTTATTTATTTCGTACCTCAGAAAACAGCACTGTTCGGCTTTTACAATGGAGTTTTTGATAAAATTTAACAATTTAACGTGCACAAACTTCCATGCACAAGATAAGGGTAAGATTAATTTAACCAGGAGGGACTTGAGCCCGAGTCCTTTAGTTTAGCAGCCGAGGACTTCACCCCGCCGCTACCGAGGCCGGCAATGCAATGCGATATTAATTACCATTTCTAGCATGTTTTTTTCTGTATTAATTGATCTCCTAAAGATCAGGAGGGGCTCTACTGCCAAAGCTCACCAAGAACGAGCTCAGGAAGCATTGCACGAGTTGTGAAGTCACAAAACAGCGGTAAGGGGTTATAAATAAGGCTTTCAAAGAGAACAAAAAACACGTCTCGTCCCATCTTAAAAGGCTTCACTCTTCTGCGTCATTTTCCACGTCATTAGCCTCAGTTGCCGATTCACCCAAGGGTAAGGGAGAAATTCCCCTCGCGGCAATGAAATTACTTAAGGAAAGGAAGGTTTTTTTTGCAGCTGAAAAAAATCGCTCTGTTTGATACCTAAAATATTAAATTTTAGGCACAAATTTGACATGAAAATGAGTATTATACTTGTCGTTAAAAATTCTCGACTGAATCTCTGAGATCATATGCAATCATAAACGATTCAAATAGTTTATTACTTGCTAACTTTGTGTCCGAAAATAAAGCGAAAATGTAGTTGCATTGTATATTGAATTCGCTATTGTTAACAGAATGTGTTGTTAACTTCCTCTTATTGAACCACTGGTTTCGGCATTTGAGAGGCATCCTGCAGAAATCGCAAAACCGCACGTGCCTGTTTTTTCAGTTGAAAGCTTTCAATTGCAACCACATGACATCACTTCAAGGTTGAGAAATTACCCCTTTGATTGGAAATATGGAAAAAATAAAACTGTATCCAAGAATCAGATTGGTATTTTTTCACCTGCCCCTTTTCTTAAGCATCAACCTTAAATTCGAAATGTAACCAGGTCATTTAAGTTATTTAATTTAAAATAAATCTATATTGGGAAGAAAAAACATCTGCGAAATAACAATCACTTACAGCTTATACTCATTTTTTTCCCATTAGATAAGCTTATTCATTTAAGGTTTTTCTAAAAAAAAACTCCGTGCACTCGATGCTAGAAACGCTATTCAAGTGTCGATGGATTTTATTATGCACCATCATCTTCAGCACCGTATTCAAATACCTAACATATATGGCCTCAAAACTGCCGATTTTATGTGTAAAACTATTAAGCTGTTTCAAGGTTCCATATCCTTAGCATAATTTATCCGTTCTTATAGAAATATGAGGAGGAATTCGTCAACACGTCAGGCTGAAACTGCGGACCGATTCCTACATTCTCTTTCCCCATGAATAACAGAAAAAAGTGGCACACGTCAGAGAGCGTCATCTCCGCGGCTCAGATCGCGCGCCTCTCTCGTGGACGACAACACACACATCGGAAAACACTCTACGACCGATTGGCGTTCACTGCGACCTAGACAACTGGCGACCTAAATACGTTCCTCCTCTTCCTCCTATCTAACAATAAGATAAAGCAAAATATCTTGAAGTATCATTTTTTATTATGGCTTGGTGAGATCACTCGATACCTAATGTCATTTGAAGAATTAGGGAAACGGTTGGAAATGAGGGATGGAGAGGAACCCAATGTTTGATCTCAACCTTTGATTATAAATTTAAAAAATATATTTTAAATTTCCCCCGAAAATTCTTCAATTTCCAGTCTTTCTCAGTTTCCAAAATAAGTTTTCGTAATCAGGACGTTAAATTATTTATTTTCTTAATGGATCAATTTTTAATAAATAGATTATTTAATTATATATAAGGTATGGCACTTAGAAATAAGAATGGAGAAAAGAAACTCGACGTCGGGTTTCCGTCCATCCTTAATATTTTCATCCTTAGCTCCTATCAATCAAAGGTGCCATGGCGACCACGGTTTTAATTCCCAGCATACGAGTGGAGTACTTTTCTCAAAGAACCCTTCATATACCCCCTAAGTAGGTATCCGATTCCCTGAGAAAAATCTCCGCCACTATCAGAATACGCACCCGGGACCTCTGTATTTCAATACAACGCCTACTCACGCCATTCTCAACTAACGCCAACCTATATCCTAAAACCAGGGCAAGACCGAAAGATTAGGATACCTAAGTCATTTCATTTAACATGAAGCGTTGAAAATAATTTAAGCTTGAAATCAGGAATGGTGTTCAGTTTCGTAATAGAAGAGGGTATGTAGGGTTGGTGACTTCCGCGGCTCCATCGTTTAAAAAAAACTCTAATATCGTACGTTGAGTGACATCTCATCCCCGGCTAATCTGTGTATGTTTTGGTGCAAAGGCTATTTAAGCAACGTGTAGCGAATTGCTTGTTGGTGATATTTCACTCTCTAGAACAGACCCCACTCAAATGACCATCCTGGTGCTATGCGGTTACAAACTTTTTCTTCGTGTTGAGCGTAATTACCCTTGGCCCTTACAAACCTTTCGCCCGCTCATTTTCATCTATGATGGATGCATTCCACCTCTTGGCTTGAACGACACGCATGTAGCTGGTCGACATACAGAGACCAGTTGAGATTATGGTGGGATTATTGCTCTATCGTGTAGCAATTTCTTGCTCATGTGTGGCATGACGCACATCATGATAGAGAGCTTCAGTCAACGGAGTGTGGCGATAATGCTTCACAATGCGTCTGTTTATGAAAAGGATAAAAAGCCTAAAATTCTTGTGCAATGATAAAAAGAAATTCGAAAAAAAGTTGTTTTAGAAAATAATGGAGTTATGTGGCCTTTTACTGCTGAGTTTACATAAGTGCATGTGCACCTGTAGGCGTGGCTCTGCAGGAAGTTACTTCTTTACGTAGTGATTTGTGCATTTATAAAAACGAGAACCAATTATAATGCACTCTCCCAATTATAAATGCCGTAGATTCATATTTTCAACAATCAAAGGTAAATTTTAATTGCATCATTAAATTATTTCTACAAAATAAAAACATACGATATTAATCCGGAGGGGGTAAAAACTTGGGAAAGGGTGTAGGCGAGATGAAAATAGTGAGCAAATAAAATATGTCAAGTTATCCTAAAATATTCAAGTAAGTCTTGAAGCAGGTACATATATATATTCATGTAGCTGGGTGAAAATTAAGAAATGTGGTAAATAAATGGAAATTCCTTCGCACGCGGCTGTGTTCTCCAAATGAAATGGAAGATTTTCAGGGAGAGAAACAAGTTTTCACGAAGTTTACGCAAGCTTCCCACATTTAAGCCTTGGCATGCACATTTAGATGGCTGGAGAATATGATAAGACGGTGTTTTCCTGGCAAGCGCTCGGGCGTTTCCCTTCCAAGCCTCGAACCATCCTCGAATGAATACGCGGAGATGAAACATATTATGATAACAAATATACAATCTAATTTCGAACGGAAAAAAACCTAAGAAATGGGGCAAATGACGGATGAAAATGGAAAAAATAAGACCACTCGGCCACCAAAGCATAAAATCGAGGAAAAAATAAGAAGTAGGAGATCTATAGGAAAGAGAGTAAAACGCGACGATCTCGCGAAGGAAAAACTCGTATAATTACGAATTGTGGAGAAGGGCAGGGTTGGAAAGGAGCGGATGGCGGTCCGTGAAATTAAATAAGACTTCCTCTCGAGAAAAATGAATAGGAATGGAAGGAGAGAGATACAGAACGGGAGAGAAGGTACTGGAAGAGAAAGGGTAATAATAGGCGGGTGAGAAAAGGAATACAGGGATAGATATAGAAGAGGGAGCACGCATTGGAGGAGAAATGGTGACCATGGGAGGGCGAGAAAGGGGAAATGAAATAGGAAGGCGAAGAATACGAAGGGGAAGAAAGGAGATGGAAGTAGTGGGGAGAGATAAAGGAAGGGTTTAGGAGGAAGAAGGGATTCAGACAGCTGAAAAAAATAAGGCCACGAGGAGGAGGAGGAGATGGAAAGCCAGAAAGTTTCTTGAGGAGGAGTTGGAGGAGGAGGGACCTATGGGTGGATGGAAGGAAATCGGGGATGGAGGGTTGAAGCAGTGAGCGATGGGGAGAGTTGTAAGAGATCTTGAGAGAGATAGAGAGGGCAGGAGAGTTAGTGTGTGAGAAAGGCAGGTGGCGGATGCTTGATTTTTTCCTCCTAGAGCCACGGGAGGGATGAAGAGCCTCCGAGGGGGGTGGGTGGAGGGAAATTCTTTAGCTAGGTGAGAGAGGGGAGACGCAACACTCGATCCCCAAAGGAGAGGAAGTGTGAGGGGTAACGAGGAAGGATTAAAAAGTCCACGAAGGAAAAAAATGGAAGGACGAGAGAGAGAGAAGACAGGGAGGAGGAATGGCAGTAGGGCGAGCAGCAGCTCAGGTATACATACATATATATGTATAGGGATACTTTCCATCGCCGTCGACCCTCGAAGGAATACCAGATGCCCATCTCCTGGAATTCCCGTCTTATAATGTCGGATAATTCCAGATGCGAGACATTGCTCCACCGGCGAGGGACTTGAAGGAAAGATATGGTTGGGGAGGGGTGTCTGTGAGCTGGGGTGTTACAATTGGAATTTGGTCACTGAAAGTGGACAAAGTTATGTACGGTAGAATAGTAATATTGATAATAATTGAATACATGAGTGGATGAAGGTCTTACGTTCAATTCTAGGAAAAGTTGAGTTGTTCCATGAGAGAAGGTGAAATATCCTCAGCTTTGTTATGGCACTGTTATGCACTCATTACATCCATAATAGTTTTTATTCATAACATTTGTTCAACATCAAATTCAATTTTTTCCAAACTTATAATTTGTAACAAAACACTTTCATTTAATCATGTCTTCAATTAATCAGAAGTTAAAAAATAATATTAGACCCTTGCCGGAAATTTCTCACAGAAAAATGAAACCGGCCCCCTGAAATTTTGAAGCATTCTTCAGCTCTGTATATGAATCTCCCAGGAAGACTGTGTCGTATTCACATAATTTTTACGAGTTTTCTTTTACTGCCATGAATTTTATACATTGCAACAGATGACATGGCAGTTTACAGAGGTAGCATTTCTTCATGATTAAGTCATATCGAAGGATAGTATTACTTCATCGAAGGGTATTTTCTGGATTTAAATATATTTATACAGACGCATCGGCTCCTTGGGGTTTAAAATAGTGATATGTTTTGTTCCTATTTTAGCGATGATGTGTCAGTGCTTTTCTATACAAAGTTTCCACGACGTGATGATTTTATGATTTGATGTGATGTTTTATTTATATGACTGACTTAGGCGTTTTAAACAGTTTTAAGCTTCTTAAGCCCGATTTCATGCTTATATTTACCGCAAACCTTGTTTAGGAAAGATATAAACCATCTGCGCTCTTGAAACGCTCGGAGATTGAGCTTGGGATTGCTCATAACTGCCGAATATTCGTTTATCCCAGGAATGCGGATAACAATAGCCTCAAATATAAGATACAGTTTATTACAGTCCTAAAAACTTTCTTAATGCCATAAAATATATGAAGAGGTGAATTACGTGGCTTAGAATGCATAGAAAAACGTCGGGCGAAATAGAACAGCTGCTGAGAAACCCTGGTAAGGAAGGGAGGAAATCTTTTCTTCTTTGGGGAGTTGTAAAATAGCTCGCACAAAAAGCAAAGGAAAGGATAGATAGGACATCTAGATCTAAAATCGTCACGCGTTATGACCAGACGGATAGAAAATCCCGAATTCAGAATAGAGCATCGAGAAGGATATAACGAGGAAAAAAGCGGAGGGAAAGAACTGAAGGGATTCAATATTGAAAAATGCACGAAGTGAAGAGAGGGAAAAGGTTAGGAAAGAAAAGAAAGGATTCCCCGCGGAGAGAGTTCGAGGGAAACGGGGGGGAGGAGGAGGAGTTAAGGGAAGGAGAGGAAAAGGGAGAGAATGCGGATGTACGGAGGACAGAGAGGAGGAGATTAAAGCGAAGAAAACGGAAACTGTAGGGAACGGTCGGGATGGACTGGACAACGGAGATGGGAAAGGTATGCCAAAGATTCTGCGGGAAAGGAGAAAATGAAGGAAATGGAAAAAGGTGTCCTCGATTGCCCAAAAAGAAGAGGGAAGAGGACAAAAAGGTTACTTTCAGGGGTTGAGGAGAAGGGTATCGGAAAAGGGTTTGGGATTTAGGAAGAGGATAGGGAGTTGGAGGTGAGATGGCTGCTGAAAAGGCCACACATTACCATGAAATTAATCTAATCTATTACCACTATTAGACAATGATCAATAATTATGGCATGTAAAAAAATTATAACAATCCATCTAACTTAATTACTTGGATGCTACTGTATAATCTGCCACCATATATTTACCATTTGAAATGAAAGCAATATAATATAGGCTATGAGGATGAAAATGTGGTGGAATAGTTAGATTGCTGCGAGAGAATACCAACGTACCGCTTCCAGTGAAAAAAGATTGTGATTTTACATAGGCATGAATGTACAACACTTGCAACAGACCAAATGAACGAGCAAAGACTTATTAAAAATTTAAATCGCCATTGCCGTTGACGTTTAAGGTCAGAATATAACATAATTCCTCCTCAATACGTTATATGAAGGGATATAGGATTCTTCGCAGGATTATTTTACAAACTGAATATATTTCATTTCTTCCACCAGTTGACATTCTTGTTTGATAACCAGACAATAATGCAGTCGCAGAAAGTATAAGAAAATCTCGAACAAAACAAGCATACATATCCAGGCACAGTCTCATGAACCGGGCATTCACCAATGGTTAAAACAGAAGTTCGTGGTAGAAGCATGTGACGGAAGTTCTGGAGGGGTTGCGGAGGCCATGGCTGGGTGAGAGGGGTTTGGCGAAGAGAAGTAAAAAGAGGGAAGATGGAAAAAGGAGGGAGGGGAAGAAAATTCATTTGGTTGTCAAGAACAGAAAGAACACAATCGGAAAGGCTGGGTGCGCTTGTAATCACAGGGGAGGGTTGGAGGACTCGATGATGTGATGGTAGTGGAGGGGAATGGGTCTGGAGCACTGGAGATGGTCGGGCAGAGAGAGAGAGGAAAGAAATGGATGGGAAACTTCTTCTTCTCTGAGGAGGAGAAGTTTGTGGAGGGAGTTAAACCATCTTCAGGGGGCATGGGAAGTGAGGGGGGGGGGGGAGATGACGGGTTATCGAAGGGGGATATGGGAGAAGTGAAGACAAGAAGTCCATAAGAATTTGGAGGATGATTTTTTCATGACGGGAAATTCGGCAGATGGGAGGGGGGATTATTGGAGGAGAAGTAAGGGGAGGAGGATTCATAGCACACGCTCCAAGGTCAAACGGCTTTTCCTCCCTCGAGGTTAATTGAAACTTAAGTTTTAATTTTTTCCCCCTGAGAAATAAGGCAAAGCAGGTGGCTCTCTATAATACTTCCTCCTTTCTTTTTGCGCTGGGACGCAATTAAAAAATTAAATGAAGAAATTGTATGCAAGGAGATAAATGGTGCTAAATCCTGGCCTGGAATTTTAATCAGGTCTAATTTCACAAAGGCGCTAATTAAATGTAATTTTTTAAATTTAAAACCCGATTCCGATCTCATTAGTGGAACTTGGCAGATGAGTCAAAATCACTTTTAATTTGTGATACAATGTAAGGTGAACTTTTATTTAATTTCAAGACAGTGGTATCTAACGATAATTCAAGCATTAAAGAATGTCCAAATAGTGAAAATGTTTCTATGAATTTAAATCAATTTAATGGGTCATTAATTATTGAGCGGGAAAATATCTCTTCACAAACCCTTTAAATAGATATTTCTCGGTAGACAATAAAATGCGGGCATTTCCAGCTAAATCCGACAAAAAATTGACTCATGGGATGCGATATTTTAATTTCTTTATTGATCGGAGTACAATAATTTCAATTTAAGGGCGCTCAGAACTTAATACTAATCGCAAGATCTGATCACTCACCGCAGTGTTCGATCATAATCGAATTACCGAAATCCTATAACCTGTCAAAGCAACAGTCCATGTTATATATTCAACAACAAGCATCCTGGAAAATTATGTGCAAGACTTTGATACTAGTAAGAAGTAATATATGTAAAATGTGCACATACACAATGACATAAAAATATTCGGAGAATATTCTCAATGATTATACTGAAGATATTAGAGGTCTCGTTAAATATCACTGAATGCGTGATTGATTAAGAAATGAGGTGATCGCTTTCGTAAAGATCTATTTGTTACTTCCATGAAAAATACCCTGCATGATTTCTTCGGTAACTGATCAAGAGAATGATTAGTTCCATTCGGGGTTCAAGCGAAATTACTTTACGGTAGGCTGCAAGCGATTTTTTCGCTAAGTATTTTAGCCTAAATACTCAAATTTGTGAAATTTTTAATCATTAATTTTTCTGGATCCCATGAAAAGGAAATTGTCTGGCGTGCCTTCAACTCATTGATGTCATGAAGGACTTTTTCTAGCTAACAGCAGACGTTGAAAGAGATAAAGAGAAAGAGAGGGCTCATTCCCTCAATTTTCTCTAAATAAAGTCGTCCGCTGACTGCTATCGACGCCCTCTTTTTTCCGCTCAATTTGTATCCATCCTTTCGCCATCCCCGCGTTAGCGTTCGGGGGAAGGCGACCGGTTCCAGCGGTCGGAGCAGACGCACTCTCCGGCAACCCTTTCCTCGCCCCACCCTTCCTGCCCCAAGCCTTCTCCTCGGCCTCCCCACCCGTCAACAAAATCCGAGGGCCTTTTTTCTCCCCACTTCGGTTTTAGAATATGGAAAGGCTACACTCTTTTAGTGACGACCAAATGGCAAGTCTGTATTCTTCAACTTCAGAAATTACATTAATTTATCGGTATTGATCATTTAGTGTAATAAACCGTGGCAGTTTCCACGAAAGCAATATATTTTTCACGAGCGTAAAGACGCTTACTCGATGTGGGTAAAAACGTTTCTCGGAATTACCACCGGGTAAAATATTCCAATTTAAGCCGACGTTTCCAGCTCCCACTCAAGACACATCCTCAGGGCTGCTGAATGTCGATGAGCCCCGAGTAGGATATCGAAACGTCAGCTAAAATGTAAAACTTAACCTGGTGGTAATTCCGAGAAACATATACCCACATTATTCCCTGGGAAAGCATCAAATCTTATTTCACGCTTATTCGAAGTAAGAATATGCCAGTGTAGATCGCCCGCAATTTTTCGGAGAATGTAAGCTATTATTCTTGCTCCCCTAGAAGTCCCATTTGCGGCAATGAGAGAGAGAATTTCATAGTTTTGTTGAATACAGAATAATTTTAAAATTGAAATGATTCATATTTGAACACTATTTGTAATTTGACTGTTTTATTTCATGACCATTAGCGCGAGAATTGGTCTTGATTTTTGTTTTGTTGGACCTGAGAATTGATGAGAAGAAATCGGAATAAATTTATTATTTTCCAATTAAATAGTGTAAAGTTACTTCAACTGCTGAAAATAGACAGGAACATCCTATTTTATACGACATCATAAACAACATTCCGGGACCCAGGGAAAAATTGATATATGAAGCCAAATAGAAACTCAATGCGTCAGAGTTACCCAATTCCATTGATCTACGCCATGCCAAACTCACGTCCTTCTTACTTTATGCTAATTTTCGAGAAGGCTCTATTAAAATGTTACTGAAGTTGGGTAGGGGAGATTTTGCAATAGAGGACAAAGGTGTTGTAGAATACGAATAATTCATGAGTGTTTGAAACGTTGGAAAACCATCTTCTGCAGTAGATAGAAGGACAAAAGGCAGCGGCATCAGTTACAAGGGCAACCGATTTTGCCACTTGAAAAAAATACAACGATGGTCAACAAAAAGTAAGAAGCATCAGAAAACGCAAATTTAGTCCTTGAGTAGCAGCCCAGGGTAGAAAGCGTTGAGCCTCTTTCCAAAGGGTTCCGGTTGTAAAGCTTTTGTGTTGTGCTAAATAGAAAAAGGTAGTATAGGATGACCCAAATTACCGTGAGTGAGTAAATTAAGCATGCATGTAGTTTTTGATTTGTAATGAACAATATCATTGCCTCTTCAAATAAACCTTCGGGTTGAAATACTTAGTGTGTGAGTTTATGACTACCCCTATCCTAGTACTCGACTTTAAGTTTTTGAGTACCCAGATGGTTCTTGAGTACACATGGAGGCAATTGAGTTCCTATATGTTCGCCTGATAGTTGTATATAAAGAAAATACATTAGCAGGTGGTGGTTATCACCAGATATTAGTTCTGTATTCGTTGAGTCAGTAGATGCTCATTCCTGTGGTCAGTAGGTCATTTTGGTCTGAGAATTCATACGTTCTTCCAGTTACTCGAATAACTCGACTAATAAATGGGTTTGAGTATCCGACTACCTATCTGGGTCCTCTATTACCCATCCCAGTACTCGATTACCTAACTACTCAATGACCAATACTGATACTACATTACCTACCTAGGTGTAATATTTCGAAATCTGCCACTCTGTCACAACCGGTTGAGAGCCTCATACCAGCGCTAAACCCGCGCATGGCGGTATTTGTAATATTTTGAAGCCTGCTTCGTGAACGGCTGTGAAATATACAGGAATTGCTGTGATTAAAAAATTTCCCTGGACCTGTAATTCCAAGTCCCCCGGCCTGTGAGGGCCTAACATCTAGTACCATAAGCCTCGCTACAATTGCCATGGGAATTGAGGAACCTGGATAACTCAGTGGCCTGGGCTTTGAGCCGGATATGCAAATGTCGGTAGTTCGATTCCCGATCTATGGGAATTTGTTATCATGGCAAATCATGTACCTATAGCTACTCAATGGCTATCTACGGTTTAATACCTATCTAGATACTCCATGGCCAAAATGAATATTTAATTACAATTCTGGCTATTCTTCTATTACTTTACTGTGTATTCGATTATCTCCTTAAGTACTCGAGTACCTATTTATTATTCGAATACATGTACTAGATTAACTTCGGCACTTTCGTGCCTCTAGCAACCGAGTAGCTTGCGCAGTGGAAACAAGGGATCGCCGGATCCCCTGCCGTGGCCGCCCCAGAACCAACGCTCTCTCCCTCCCAGCCGCAGAGAATTCTCCGTGCACGAGATGCCAACCCCTTTCGCATAAGGCATGTGGGAGTGAGGCAGACGTCGGTGGGAGAGGGGAGGAGGGGGGGAGGAAGGGAGAGGGAATCTGGATCAATGGACGTCACTCGACACGGCATGCGTGTGCGGGTGACGCAATTTCCGTACTCCACCCTCCCCTCACTCTCTCTCCACCCCTTCCCCTCCATCTCCCTCCCCTACTCGTGACTCCCTCCCCTCCTCACACAGAAATTCCTGTGCCTTCCATTACACCTCTGCACTGCCCCATTTCCCGGCGTTCACGTTAGCGGGGTACATCTATTACTTGACTTGCATTCCATCGGGTAGGTTTGGTATCTAGGTTATATCAGAGATGGTTAATTGTTCTGTATAAACTGTTCTCTTAAGCTAAATAGCTTCAGCGCATACCAAGTTTCGCTGCAAAATTTGAGCGTTCCCTTTTTTGTATTGCATTAGCCGATCACGCCTTTAATGAATTTTTTGGCTCTCTCCATTTGCGTTGGTGAGGCAGATCAATCAATTGCTTGGCTCACATTTATTGGCTATGAGTTAGTATCTATATCGTATAAAGTATTGTAAATTGGTCTTCAGAGATATATATCAAGGCTAAACAGAAAAAATAGACTCCGCATACCTAGTGTAGCTTTGAACGCACATTTTATTTATTCTTCTCGCAGAAATTACTTCCTTCCATACTAAGAAAAGTATACCAGATAATTTTCATCAATTAATGAAGTTATTATATAAAGTTAAACTTAGTGCGATAGACTTATACATGGATGCCTTATATAATGACCTATCTGATTTCCCCATTCCTTTTTTATCTAATCGCTGCATTTCTCCAGGAATCGGGTTGGTGGGATATATAACTCAATTACTTCATTCGCATTCCGATGGCGCGTGTTTGTGACGAGGTTATGCCGCAGATTGGTCATCGGTACTGGTAAAAATCGATGTCATAACGCAGGCAAATAGATGAAGGGTATGTTATGAAAAGTCATCATACAGAATAATAACGGGACAAAAAAATGGGAGAAAAGTTTAGAAATCTACGAATAAAATTGTTCGGTCATATGAAGAGGCTGGGTATAAAACGGAAAGATAGCCAGTAAGAACTAGCTAAAAGTTGATATCCCGGAGATGAGATCAGGAGGAAAACCCCGGCAAAAATAAGATGTATCTAGACATATCCGACTTGGAATCGAGTGGAGTATTTGGCTAAGCGCTACTGAAGAGTCGACAAAAGAAGAGATAGATATATTGCTTCACTCGTATTGCAATCGCAACAATTTGCATCAAGATTGGACAAGCAATAATCAGTCCGTATCACAAACTTTTATCGAATACCAAGTTTAGAAAATAACCAAAAAAAGTAGGCCTTTTCTAGCATTGAACTTCTCTTTCTGTTTCTCTCCATTAACATTCCTACGCTACATTGAATGTTTAGAACTCTACAGTCTAGGCATTCATATTGACCCATAGCTTCATTTGCATTCCGATGGACCAAGTACCTAGGTTGCGCCGGAAACAATAAATTAGTTCTCAAATTATACCTCACATCTAAACGGAGAAAATTATAACAACAATAATACTACTATCCTGGTCTAAGCCATTAATTTTACTGTGGGTGGAAGCATAAGAACAGGAGCATGAATAGAACAACTCGTGGCATATGGTACGAAATAACTCACTTTGTAATGATCCGCAAAACGTTATAACTCCGACCGACTTGGGTTTAAAATACTACATAGTCATTATCAAGGTTTTTGATACCTTGGGAAGATTCTGCCCACCGATTACGCACCCTTCCGTACCTTGATAATGACCATCTAGAAGTTTCAACCCAGGGTTGGAATAATAAAGTTCTGTGTAAAATTACGTAGTGAGTTATTTCGCATTATAGATATGTGGTTCCATCAAGTGTAGCCTGAACACTTGATATAAATTCATAACATTCCAAAAAAATAGAATTTCATAGTCATGGCAAGCCTTCTGCCAGAGAAAATCATTGTCGAGTACCGGGAAACTTAGCGGCACTTTAAGAAAGCCTTGTTACGTCACTAGTATTGGGTGATCCTGGGACCGAGGTTTTGCAAGGTGAACGGTGTAGGGGGGCAACGCGTCTAACCTTAGACACTCAAGACAGTGAACCAAGGGCTCGCACGGATCACTCCGACCCCCTGACCTACACGCAGTAGGCATCGCGTTGGGGAGGGATGGAGGGAGAAAGCAAGGCCCCCCAGCCTCCTCCTCCTCCACACTTCCCTCCCCATCCACGCCTCCCTGCCATGAGGCCTCCTCCCTTTCGCCGTTCCACCATTCGCTCCAACCCTTTCTCTCCCCCCTCTGCACCTCCCCCGTCCTCCACCGCCCACTCTCCCAGGGTCCTTGAAGCAGGCTCCCATGGAGGCCCAACGAATCCAATTACCTCCTCCCCCTCCCCCCTTTCACTCCATTCACATCGCCTCTCTTTTCATTCCACCTCTCCCTCTTTCCCTCTGCTGTGCTCGACTATTCCGCCCTCTTCATTGCCCTCCTATACTCGCCCTTCCTCTCCCGATCCTTTTCCATGGCATTCTCCCTTCGTTCTAACTACCTTCCATCTCATGCTGTCAATCTGTGCAAAAAAGAGACTGAATTTTTTAAGGAGAAGCTCCCCGGACTGTCCCAGGTCTAAATTTTGTCTTATGCTATTGATTCTTTAATGGTTCTATGCCAAATACTGTTCCCAATGAGCTCATAATTCATTGCTTTTTAATATATTCTTTCCTTTTGATCGCAGGATTTTCACGTCCGTCATCAGTTGGCGACGGGAAATTACTGAGACGAGTATCGAGTACTTTATTCGGCTGCTGCCAGCAACTCCATGAGCACTGCCCGAGATTATGATTTATAATTGCCATGCGGTTGAATTTATCGGTGAAAAAATGGCATTACATTGGAATCAATACCTTAAAATAATTGCAAATCACAGCATATCGGTTGAAAGTAGGAGTTGGTGATAATTTCATTCTGTTCTTATTTTTACGGAACATTTCCTTCTTTATAATTTGTAACTGCTTTAATAAATCGTAAAGCTTGAAGCTTCATTTTATGAAAAAATCATTGTAGCAAAAATGAAAGTTAAGCATTTTTACAAAGTTTTACTCATATTTGTGTTTCCTACTTCGATTTTCCTCCTATAGCCTGCTCATTGACTAAAATGCTTCAGAAGAAGCTCTGGTTCTTCCTCGACCAAATACACCGGTGCATTAAGAATATGATTTATATCTCCCAAGAAGATTTTACATCCAATGAAGAAAATACTATTTTTTCCCACATTTTTGTGTGAAAATTTTATTTCAAGTAGTTGCAAAACTTAGAAAATGCTTATCAGTTAGTAACAAGTAATAATTAAACTGCACAAAGTGTGAGGAATTTGGACAAAACGTTTCACCATTATCAACGCTAATGTCTCTTGTTCACCGACGTATCCATTTATTACTAGAAATATATAACGGTGGTGGACTATTTTTGATTCCGCTGATCACTTATATTCGCATCACCCTGGATTAAATCAGCAAAATGGATTCGTAACCCAGCGTCACATTCTCCTCCAGGAATTGCGATATCGGGAAATATGAATTGAGGTTAAATCAAATCTGTAATCAACACAGGACTCCAGAGTAACTTACAAAAGGGAGTGTTTCACAAATTTTCCGTTCCTTTCTCTTCCATGCCTCACACATAAGACTCGAACTGTCACACTCGTCGCTAAGATTTTTAGGGACGAACAGGGCTTCATGACGGAATCATTTCCAGGGCGCCACGCTTAGACGCCAAGCACTCTATCAACCAGGCTGTTGTAGTCTTAAAGACACTAACAACTATTAATCATACAATACCTCACTACCAACGGTTAAAAATTTATGCTGGGGTGGTAAAGGCTGAAGAATTGGCCGCTCATATAGTTATTGTCGCCTCTCCGAAGAAAATCCTGCAACCATATTCCTATCCGTTACATTGAATATATAGCAACACTGAAACCGAGAGTCGAGACGCTCTCTTTCCCTAACCTAAGGCTAAAGCCGCGAAATTGAGACACTCGTATACACCACGACTGCCCTCCATTATCCGGACCCTGTCCCTTGTCCGGGACGGCTTTTCTACTCTCCCGCACCACCCCCTATGTCCTTCGTCACACCTCCCCTTCCCAGAATGCTCCATTTCAGGGGCGTGACGCACACGTGACCGTCCCTCCGAAGCGGGATTAACAAATGAAGCCGCCCTACCGCACGACCCTTCCTCTGCCCTACCTTCGGCAGCAAACCTCCTGTCCTTTCGCATCTCATCCTTCCTTCTGTTACGTCGCCCGGAATTCGAAAAAAAATGTGCCCAGAGAATGTAGATAAGGGTATCGGGAGCAGGAAAGAGATACATGTAGAGATAGAAAGGAAGGGAGAAAGATGAAAAGAAAGGGTAGGGTGGCATAGGGAGAGACCGTGCTAAAGACCGCGAACCCGTTTATTTTTGTTTCACGAAGCAGGAAGGGCTTTAACAAGCGAGGGGGATGGAGAGTGGAGAGAGGGGTGCAGGGGGAGCAAATGGAGCAGGCAGTAGTATATTTTTTTTATTTTTGAAAAATGTACGCGCTTCGATCCTCTTCTTTTTTTCTGCCAGAGGGACTTAAAGGCTTAATTTTTGCCTACTTTTTTTCGTGTGCGCCGCCGCTCCTGCCTCTTTTTTTCTCTCAGGGTCTTGCGGTAGTGGCGCCAAGGGCTTCTAGACAACGCGGCCAAATACACAACTAAAATATCATGCGAATTACAACAAGAAGGCACTTTTTTCCTGCTAGAAAAGAGAGAATATTAAATATTACGCGTATTCCTCATTAACTGGAAACTAAAGGGTGGATGTTCTTGCAAAAACTGTCTATTTGGGTAAAATAAATTAAGGCTAATACACTACTCATCTCCCTACTTTGAGGAAGGTAGCTTAATTCATTTATTTAATTCCAGCTTCAGAAATATTCATTTTGAATGTTTTATACTGATACTTTCCTCTGCGTTTCTGTTTGTGTTTCGCTTTCAAGGAAAACATGTTCCATTTTTTCACAAATTTAATACAATAACATAATATTTTTGTAATTTTCGTGATTGTACGGGACTAGAACTTACGGATGGTACATGGTACTAAACAGAAATGCTTATTTTTATTTAATTAGAACTGGCATTATCCAAGTTAATACTTTTTTATGAATACTAAATATTTCTACTACAAAAACCGATCTTAGCATAGCACTGATTTACCAAAGGACCCCGCATGCAGTTAAGCGCACTGATGCAATCGCTCCCATGAAGGATGTTGAGGTGAGAGGTCTGCGTTTAGACCCGAGGAATCCAAATATTGCTTTCATATAGGATTTCATCCTTGATACATTCCCATCCTTATAAACACAGACAAATCTTTAACAGACAAATTTAGAAATGTAAAAGGAGTCATACGGGTCAAATCGATCGATGACTCGTTTCGATTGATATTTTTTTCAGATACAGATATAATTTTGATTTGCGGAATATAAAAAAAATAAATTCCAGTTTTCAGCGCGTGAATTTTTCAACAGCCGATCTCATCTCAGGGTTCACTCACGCGCTTTAAATTTTCATCAATAATACTTCCCGTCCATCCTCTCTCTCTCTCTCTCTCTCTCTCTCTCTCTATCCCTTTCTCTCACTCACGTCGCACGCGCCGCCGCTGTTATTCTCTCGGCCAATGGTCAGCGGCAGTAATTTTTTTTGCCGTCGCTAACCGCGTTTACGGCCGGCCGGCTGGCTGGGACACCCCCTCACATTCCCTCCCACCCCACTCTCCCTCACTACCACTCACAGCACAAGAGTCGGAGCCTCGAGGTCGAAACAGTAGTTTTTTGAGAGGAGGAGGAAAAAATGGGAGACATATGGCGGTAATAGGGGAGGTGGTCACGTGATGTGGGGGATGGGAAAGGAAAGGAGGGAGAAAGAGCCTAGGATTATCGTGGGCAGAAACCCGACAGCAGCGTGCCACATAGCCGCCGCTATTCATTCACAGGCGAATTCGAAAACCAGGGAGGACGGAGGACATAGAGCCGTTCGGAGGCATTAGTCTCGACTCTAAACAGTAAAATTTACCTAGTGGGAGAAAACATTTTTCGGGTGACTCCGCACAGTAATCACCGAGGCCAGTCCCTGTATACTTAATTTAGTCAAGAACGAACACCTCTTTTGCTCAGAGTTTGAGCTTTACTCCTCGGCTGTGGCGCAGTGCGCACGACTTGGCCTGCTAGTCGCATCATATGCTTAGCAGTCCAGACCATCTTGTCGGGTATTGTCCACAAATTACCGCGGAGAAAAAAATTACGCCTCGGTAGCATAACTAGAAACTTTTAGCAGCCAAACACTAATTTATGTCAAAAGGAACACTTCCATTAAATTTTGTGAAGGATTGTACTTTTCTACTTGAAAATTGACATAAATATGCCCACATTTACCTAACTGGCTAAAGCTTTCGACCGGAAATCGGGGGATTCGGGTTCAAATCTTGGTCCACATATTTCCACAGAGGGGAATAATATCTCGGTTGCTTAACTAGCTAAAGCATCCGACCGGAGTTTGGGGAATCCGGGTTTGAATCCCGGCCAAGGTGAATGAGTTGTTTTCGTGGAATTTTCACACTAAGGGAGAGATTTTGGGGAAGATAATGTCAAGGAATGAAGCTAAATAGGCTTCACTATTACGGAGCAAATCTACAAGTATGCGGCGCCCGCAGCTCCTCATTAACGAGGGTCCAGAGTATCCTCTCCTCCCTTATTAACACTCGTCAGAGGAATACCATTACATTTGTACCTAGTGCTGCAATCTTTATATTGGTATACCACAGCCCTCCACTTTACCCCATCCCAAAATTGTTCTTTAACCTCCCCAGGGCTCTCCTTTCCCGTCTCCTACTTGATATAGGTTTCTTAGGTACCCCTTTGTTTTCCTCCAAGGACTTCCCAATCAATTTTGACTTTAGGACAATTTGGAAGAATAAAATGAAGAATTTTACGATTAAAGGATCGCTTTATTGGCAAAAATTGAAATACGCTTAAACGCTCACTTATTTTCGCAATATGTTCTCGGGGTGTTAATTATTAGTTTAATATAATCATACACAGAAAATTTAATCAAATATGAGATGCTAAGGTACAAACGTCAGTTGATTTGAGGTGGAATGATCAATAGTTACAATCAAAGCAAAATTAAAAATAAAGAGAGCCAAATATCTAATGAGGAGTGCAGAAATCGCATTAGGCATATTAATTATAAATATGCTCAACCAATTGAATTCTTTTCCAAGGCTGAAAATCTGAAATGTTTTCAATGGAACACTCGACTGGAAACCGAAAATCTAAAAGGTTTTCATTGGAACAAACAAACGTTTGTTGATTTGAAGTGGAATGATCGATAGTTATCAAAGCAAAATCAAAAATAAACAGAGATTAATTTCTGATGAAGAGTCCAGTAATCGGATTAGATAAATTCATCATAAATATGTTCACACTATTGAATAAGTTCTCAAGGTTGAAAATCTGAAATGTTTCCATTGGGAACATGATTTCTATAATGCTTCATGTTTTCGTTTGCCTGAATGTAAATCGAGTCAAATCGTGTCTCTCCAATGCTCAGTGCTATAATCTTTAGTATTTTGGCGGTAAGAAAGGACCCGATTCTTAAATCTATAATTTACGAAGGTAAATCGTTAGAAGTAATAATTATATGATCTACCAATCACATCGATCATTCCTGAATGATGCTTTTATATCCTTCAGGTTATGCATCTTAAAATATTCATGTGTGATTTGGGAAGCATACATTCAAGACTTTGTCGAAATAATCAAATACGGATACAAAGAGTATTAAAGTTTAAAATAAAAATCAATAACTTAAGCACAAGGTATAATAATGATCATAAATTACTTTTTAAGTGTCTCAAACACAGCTATAATTCAATAAAATTCTCCAATTAAATGCTCAATAGATAACCTACTCACACAGTAAAAGTTGTGACTTTAAAGAAATGTGAATTATATAAATATTATCACAGGTCTTCGATCTCATTATGCCCTTACCATAGTATTTCTTTTTCTTTTAATCTACTCCACTTAAAACCACAATCTTTATGTGTTCACTCCTAGCTATTGAGTCCACGCACGACTTTTGGATTTAACCCATTTAAATATTACATACTAGGCGCCATATTTTAAAACATATAGACTGCATGTTGAATATTTCTCGTGAAGGGCAGATCGCTGAAAAATTCGGTTCCTACCGCTCCCTAACGCACGCGTAGGGTCGCCGTCATCTGCTGTGGGTGGTATGAGGGATTCTGGATAGTGGGGTGGAGCAGCAAAGAGGGCGGGGACGATGATAGTGATGATGATGATGATGGCTCGCACACCACCCGATAGGGGGTAGGCGTTTAGTGGGCCATGAGAGAGAGTTCCAGGGAGCCGACATGAGCCACAACCCTCCCCTCCTTGAAGCAGGGGGGTCCTAACTGCCAACCCCCCCCCCCCAACTCCATCGTCGCTCATTTCCCTAAGCCCCGACCTCTTCATTTTCTTTCACCCGACATACCTCCATACTTCCTCGACGCCGGAGAATAAGTAAGCGTGTAGCGAGAGCGGGTCGGTTATAGTCTGTTCAAGAACGGCGGGAGAACACTGGGGAGGGTCAGAGGCCTTTTCGAATGCCGGGACTTGGGTGCTCAAAAACCTTCTCCAGCGCCTTAAATATCTCTCCCTCATTTCGAGGTTGGGCTTGACGTGGGCCGGGACTTGTTCAGGAACCTCGAGGAGAAAGAATTTCCTCAGAATGGCGACCACGACTGCCGACTTTCGAGATGAAATCTAACCACCTGCACCGCCTCAATAACATGAAGCGTCTCACTTAATCACAGAAAATTGTTTTTATTCGATTTTGCGTATTCTCATACTTTCAATATTAAATTGATTAAAATCGGTTAGTATTATTAAATTTCTGTGAATCACCAATAATGAAAGAATTTCACATAAATTGGCTCATGAAAAAATGTCGTTTGCAATCTCCATAGAGAAGAGCGATAAAATTTCCCGTAACATTTTTTTCGGTGAAGCTCTCCAAACGAATTTGATAGACTGAAAGGTTGGTTAAATTATCATTATTAAAATTGGATACTATATGGTTCTAAATATTTATAATTATAATACCGCTTAATCTGCAATAATTCGAATAAATATGCATGAAATAACAATCTCGTTACGAAGCACTTTGGATCTCTGAGCTTGGAACCTGATAATCCCTTCTAATACGCCCTTTTCATCACCCTCTCCCTCTTATCACGTGTTCAATTCATATTTACAGCTGCCGTCAAATTTTCAGATTCTTGAGAGACTCGAAAAACTTTCGAGGCGCGTATCTACCTCATTCACTCACCTAAAGCGTCTTCATATCTCCCTGCGGAAAACGTTCCATCCCACGAACATGTAACATCGGGAGAATACCACCCATTCCCTCTTCTCTCCTTTGACTCCTTCACCCTTCTTTGTCGGGTTTTCTACGGCATTCAACGATATTAATTTACCCCGAGATGGAAGAGGTTAGAGGAGCACCGGATGAGAATAACGAGGATGGGAAAAACGGTTCTGCTACTCTCATGCCACGCGAAGAGATGACGAAAGCAGAGAGGACGCCTCCCGAACAATCCTCCTTAGTCCCTCTCAAACGTATTTTCTTCTCCTTCCCTCCTCGTCTCGTCTTTCCTGAATCCATTCCCATCTTCCCTGCCATCTCACGAGCATCTTCTCCCGCGACCCCCAATTAGGAGGGAGGCGAGCCGGGAAATTTAGCCTTCTCATTCCCGTTCCCCGAGGAAGTTTCCAAGGGAAATATTAGTGGAATGTTACCCCCAATGTTTGGTTTTTATCCCCACGCCGAATCCTCCACCTACCGCGCCTCTTTTCATCACAAGAAGTACCTTCCTCCACGCTCAATTCTGGGAAGCCCTAAAATTGATACACTCTTTACTAACTTCAGTAGCCTGCTAATTTATCACTGATCAAAAAAGTCATTAAATACATGATTATTTCTGGGTAGTATAGGGATGGCAATAACGGAAATTACATTGAGTAAATAATGCAATAATGCTGAATATATAGGTTTGATTTGATGTAAGAAAAATCATTCAATTTAACTGGAATCTTACCCCTGAGCTCGATCAATATCTGTTCCAGACTTCTTACGGCCGTGTAAGCACCATATCTATAATCATTATGTGCACAAGCAAAATATTCACTCACAATAAATTTCCTATTTCCTTACTGATGAAGATATTATGACATAAATTTCCAATCAAAAAGTTTTTGATCCTATTTTTTCCCTGGGAAAATTAAATTTAAACCTTCAGTACAGAACTAGGCCGAGATTCGTGATAACGAAACCATAGATACCTACCTATTACGAAGATATAATATTGACCCGATGAGAGGGCATTTTCGTTAGGTATATTGACAGTGAAAACACAAGGCCAGCATTTTTTTTGTTTTGATGATTCAATAACTATATCATTCATTGATTTTATCGCCCCGGTTGAAAGTAGACGGGGGTGCTTCTGATTGTTTAACGTATATATTTCTATTTAAAGAATTTTCAGTAAATTCAGTCCAAAGAGCTATTCATATATACGTAATTAAATGTATGATATGATTTTTGGTGGAGGCGATCAACAGCTGAGAGAATCTGCGCCATGAGCGAAGGGTATAGAAGGAAGTGTGGAGAGAAACCCGGCGACGGCATTAGCCTCCTCTTAACGAAAGGGGCCAAAGAGACCACGGCTTAACGTCCCATTCGACGGACGGAGTGTTGCGTTTGAAGTGTCCTCAACACAAATTTAAAGCAGGGATTGGGCAGTCATTGGAAATTCTCTGCCACCACCGAGATTTAAACCCAAGTGCGCCGAGTAGGAAGCCAAACGACAAGCCAACACACCAACCCGATTCCTATTCACACTCAATAATTTCAGAGACGGAAAACTTAAACAATGGTCTTTGAGAAAGAGTACACAATGAATACATTGAGCCTTAAATAAAATTTTAGATTACGACGCAGTTAGAATTGGCAGCATCACCAAATATTAAACCATTAGTCAATAGTTTAATTTAAAATAGGAATACGACGCTTTTATTGGTGCCAAAAGAGCTATTCCGAAATGTTCAATGGGTGCTTTTACAAATATAGTCATGAATAATTAAATAGTTAACCCATGGCTATCGAACGTTTGCCATTCAGAAGGATCTGAACCATCAATTTTCATTAAAAAAAATGATATCGAACGTTTGACCTGCCACTTACAGAGGATGAATGGACCAGACGGAATAGTTATCGAATTAAGGGAACAGGGACCTGAGGACCCGGGTCTAATTTATCCATTACGAGCAAGGAAACCAAGAGATAAGGAAGCGCAATCCATTAAAATTAACAAAAACTTTATATTCATACTCCACAAACGCAGAAGATAAAAAAATGCATGGATGATGGAGAAAAATGTATTAATAAAAATAAGAATAAAATTTTGTGTGAGGAATTGACAAGTTTATCTGCAAATACCTAAAACCAATCAAAACTCTCGAAATACACAAACTAAGGAATGGTGAATTTTGGTATAGCTCAGTAAACTTTTAGAATTCACCACGAATGAAGTTTAACGTGTTTCCTACATATTAATGCTAAATAGATGAATATCTATGCAATATACAGAATTAGTCAACCCTAATAAAGTGAGTTAGTTGCTATTGAATATTTTATCAAAAATTTTTAAAGTCTGGTATATGTGTTTAAATTTTATTTAAGTTGAAATTGTTGAAGTTGACAGAGAAATCAAATTTATTTGTGTTTCCCACCGCTAAAAACATTCATTTAATACGGCGGAGCAGTGTTTAAAAATTGTTTTATTTTATCCGAATCGATGAGCTCTCAGAATCGGGGTCAAATTAACCAACACTTGGTTGCACTGAATTTCAATAAAGCCTCCTCTGAATGCACGAGTGTGCTTTTATGCAAATTCGGATGTTGGTGCGAGCGCGAACATAATTTATGGCATCATATCTTTGGATTCACTGGGAACCTCTAGTTCGCCCACAAATCATAGAGATGAATGAGGGAATAAAAAATCAGAACCCTAGGATCCACTCCAGCTGTAGTTGCCAGTTGAGCTTTGTTGGCGCCATAACCTAAATCAGCCTAACAAAATCATGCTTAGTGCCTTCTGTTTTTTCTATCGTTTTCTTCCCCACTTCAACCATATTGCACAACATTTACGTTCACTTGCGTCGTAATGAATGAGGATGTAGGCCATTATTGATTCAAAGCACATTTCATTAAGTCATTGGGGAAAAAGCGTGCTTTGGGTTTCAGTTTTTGTAAATAATTCTTATAAGGTTTTCTACAGGGTTAATGCTCACATAATTGATTCTGACGTTTAGTTGGTAGACTTGCTAAGGGTTATCTGATCATAAAAGTTTTGATTCAGCCCTTGGATATGTTTCAACGGCACAACCAACATAATATTTGTTACGAACACCTTTCTGAATAGCTCTTTTCTTGTTTGACCTAGGTAATCATTCCATACCAACTGCCATTCTGTTCTGTTTTTAATCCTCTGAAAACATATTCTCTTTTCATCTACAATCGATAACGTGATCAGTGGTCACCACTGGCCACCAAATCTTATTTTTCCATCCAATTCTCTTCACCTCACACACTCGCCATCACAACATCTCTACGCTTCCTAAGTTTTTTTCCTTTGCTCTTCTTCAAGGTGTATATTTCGCATCCATATGTTACTATACATCAATGACGGCACTTATCAAATATTGTCCTAATGTATAAGATAGCGTGGTAGACGTGAGACGTGTCGCTTCACTACTGACCGAAGTCTCACGGGTTTAAATCCAGCTGAAGACTTCGGATACGCCCGAGCAGTAATCATCTAACACTTGTAAGTGCGAGGCGGTGGAAGGAGTTAGATAACCCCCCTAGGAGTATGGTATCCTGACGTCTGAGACTTATTCCGGGGTGAGCCCTCACCTATTCAGAGCAGTCATAGGAATATATCACCGAGTATATCTAACCATCCAGCTATTGATTCATCAGTTTTTAAAAAAGCTGGTAACTTTTCCTGAAAAGCGAAGTCAATTATCATACAATAAGCGCTAGATTGCAGTTCTATTCCTAAGTGCTTCTGAAGACTTAAACCTGATTTGATGATGTGGCCAGCATAGGGCACGAAACACTATCTTGAAAACAACTTCGAAACCCGAAAGTCATGGAGATAACCATAATACATACATTAGCACAAGCTTTCAAGTCTTGATTATAACTACCAATTTTTCGTCCTAAAATATTTAACGATATTTAAATTAAATTAAACCCCACCACAATGGCAATATTTAAAAATATCAACGCGCCAGAGATGTATAATTGCCCTGAGGAGGTCTCCAGCAGCGGAGACGAAACTGTTGACATGTAATCCAACCGCGGCGCGGATACATTCAAAAAAGAATAACACTGGATATCATGGACCATGTTAAAGTTTTAACCTTTTGACGAATTTTTTTATTGTTCTGTTGAATGGACCGAGACATTTTCCAACTTAGTAGTCTGACTTGCTCGCCCCACCAGCGTCCTGTGCCCGTACACTTTGGACCCATTCCCACCCTCAAGTCATCCATCAGCGCATCTTCCGATACCTGTTTCTGCCTCCCCAACGGTCGCCTGGGGAAGGATTAACGCCGATGCTTCCGTACACGCTGCCAAGGCAATACTTGGCAAGGGGGAAGTATCTGCCACCACTGAGCGATAGCGAGGGCTCTTAATTAAGAGCTGAGATTGGATAGCTCTACTGGTGCAACACGATGTTTCGAGAAAAAAAATCAGAAAGATTAAGGACACCCTACGGTAGTAACAGGAAATGCAGAGGTAAAACCGCCGTTACTAGTGAATTTTTTAAATCCAGAATCAAAATGATAGGTATTTGTGTATTATGCCTTTGTTATAGCTGAGGCGATGGAATTATTTATGAGCTAATGTGACTTATCATTCCATATTTAAAAAATGATTCGGTGCGAAGTAAAGTTTGCATTTTTCATTCCTTGGCCTTGCAAAAATAGGAATCAGGAATGGGAAAAAAAATTTGGTGAAGAGAATTATTGCTGAGGCAATTGACTCAAGTTGTGGTATTTGAATGGATAAAAAAATAAGGCGTTTTTTCAAGTGTACGGGAAAACTATAGGTTTCTAAGGGTGGCTATGATGCAAAAATTGTCTTTCACGGATGCAAGAAATGTAATAGCTTAACAAAAATGTATTCCACCCAGTGTTATCACACGCACATGGACTTATATAAGAGAAAGTATTACATTAAGATGAGCGTAATTCGCAATTGACATATCATTCATAGGTTTAACCCAAAGGTTAGTTATGTTAGGTTAGAGAAGATCTAACCCAGTACAAATCCGAAGGCGAGTAAATTTTTCAAGGCGGCCAGTTGACATCCTTGTGCCACCTTGCACTCCAAGGCCTCATCCCGATTTGAACCGTTGACCTCGGTGCAGAAAAAACTCTCTACCTATTAGTATACAAAGACACAATATAATTAACATAAAAAGAGTCGCACTTCCTTCAAATAGGTACACGTATCCATATATATATTCCAAAATCAACAAAAATGGAATTCTGAGAATAATTTGGGGCTACTTTATTCAGCCTATGTACCGATAAGAACATAAAATTTGATAATTTTATCCACAAATAGGCTTATTAGGCATTTGAAATAAAATTTTCAAAACAATCAATTTCATTTCTTTCACTATCTAATTCCAATGAGAATTATAAAATGGTCCAAATGCGTCACAAAACTGAAAGGATTAACGCAAATATCACCTTACCTCTCTTCATCAAACCGCAAATCCATCTTCATATTTCCCTCTCGCCTTCACGTCAAGGTATCAGACAAGAAGGAGGTAGAATTGATCTGAAGATGCTCCGATAGTGATACTTGGGGTCGCTGCCGGATAAACGGGGCACACTTAAATACTGATGAATATGCATGGCTTGAAAGGAGTCGGAATTCTGGCAAACGGCAGCTTTAACCCCGCAAACCATGACCACGTCCCCTTAGGAGAGCCTCAATTAGAGAGAGGTTGGAGGAAACGGTTAGGGATAGGGGATCTTAATGGTAAAATATATTTAAAGAAAAAGAATAAACGATTGATGTCGATTCAGAAAAAGTTCTCGGGTTACAACGCGGTCAATGATGTGGTCTCGAAGAGATGCATCCTGGGTATCCTGAGAAAAATACGGGGCAAAACAGAAAACACTCGATAATACTTCACAGGAAAATATAATCGATTACCGAATGAGATGTGATGGTCTAGTGAAGTCAATCATATCCAACTATATGAAGGGGAGTTAAGATAAAATAAGATCTTGATAGTAGAAGCATATATGGGTATAAAAAATAAGAAGCAGGAAAATATGAAAATATTAGCCAACAGGAGAACTGAGTGGAGAGCTGGATCAAACCAAACCGGAGACGAATGACAAATGATATTGACAATTTATTAAAGGCAAAAGATATTTTTTCATGCCTATCATTCCCGGATTCTCCATATCTTTTACTCAAGCGGCCAAGGGGAAAACTCAGATCGCGCTGGCGAAACATCTAAATTCAAGCCACGTACTTCATCAGCAAGGGAAACAACCATTGGGCATTATTTCTATCCTCTTGCCACCACGTTTCTTCATCGCCGTTGCCGGGAATTCAATTAACTGCTCCGCGGGGAGACGATGCCGAGGGAGTTAAGGCTGGCGATCTCGTTCCATGCATCTCTCGCCCGAGAGAAACATGCAAGTGAGAAAGCGGATCAAGCATAACGGTAAACTGAAAAAACGTGAGCAATGTGATTGTGTTGACTGAGAGACCGAAAGCCAGCACCACGTGGTAGCTACTTGATTATTACACCGTAAATTATTATTTCATATATTATCTCATTGTTTTTTGTAGAATTTAATTAAAACGTTTCAGTTTGTTGAAGTGCAAAACTATATCATTGAAAGTGACAATTTGAGGTGCACATGAGTTGCTATGGTAGGACAGTGTTGAATTTAGCAACAGAAAAGACTAGAAGCCAAAAAGAAGCCTGCTCCAATGAATGTAAGAATTACCCTAATAAAAATATGAATAAGAAAAATGGCAATGTTTCTAAGAGTTGACGTGGTACATAGTATGGCTACAAATTAATTCCATGGAAAGAATTGATCTTTAAGCGCTGAAATTGCCAAGAAAATTTATAAAATACTACTAAACGGCGGAAGCCATAGAATTACATAGCTCAAGGGAAACTTTTGAGAAAAAATCAGTCTCATTGATGGGAATGGTGACTAAAAAACTAAGTAGGGACAAAATCTTTCATGACTATCTTTATTTCAAAGAGAGCCAGGGCTGAATTACAATATGAAGCATCCAGGTTTACTGACGGAGATCGACACTTTGGAAGCGATTGAACCCCTAGCAGGATGTATGACATTACTTTGACTTTTGTGGAAAATTACGACATTTTCTGGACATAAATTCTGAATTCTTCCTGAAAGGTAATAGAAAATTCAAGAATACCATAGTTATACATGAGAAGATAATCAAGAGGGGCAATTGGGGAGGAAAATTAGGTAAAGGTAAAAAAAATAATTTTAATTTAAATAAACACGCAATTGACAGAATAAATAATTACAGAGTCAAAATATTTTTCTATAGATACTTTCACTGTACACTAGGCCGGCCCTTATTTCTCAGAATTGCGAAAAGTTATGTTTTCCTGGTCTCAAAATGATCGAAACGATGTTTATATTCACGTGTTAAAATATGGTTACTTTAAAATAACGGCAACCCGTGCCCCAAGGGCCCTAAGTACTAAGGACCCTCAATTGAGATTTTTGGGGCCAAAAAAGCGCTAATTCTATGTAAAACGTAAAAGTAAGTCCCATAAGTACCGATTTTTTGTTTGTTTTGACCTATCTTTAAGCGTTTAGGAGATATTGTCCGTCGTAATGCAATCCCCCCCCCCCCCAGGGCGCCACCCCGCACCGCGGCACCGCTGAGGTACGGCCCGCACCACTTACTACAGACTTCCCCTCAACCCCCTCCCCTCTCTCGGAAAAGAATTTGCTCCTGATGACAAGATTTACATGCTAGTGGTACAGTAATGAATAGGTTGTTCCTCTTGTGTCATGATTAATGTTGTTAAAGCCTTTAAAGTCAATTTTAACCCTTCAACGCCAACCTATATACTGGGTACAGACCCCTTAAATCTTGATTTTTTGCCGCCATATGGCCGCGAACCATTCCAGCAGGCTTTGTTCTAAAGTGCTCTTTATGTACAAAATATTATGAGCATGTGATACTATTGTGTCTATGAATTA
Source organism: Ischnura elegans (assembly GCF_921293095.1). Lineage (NCBI taxonomy): Eukaryota > Metazoa > Arthropoda > Insecta > Odonata > Coenagrionidae > Ischnura > Ischnura elegans. The sequence goes on from NC_060246.1 coordinate 28,809,709, forward strand.
TAAAGGAATGAAGGGAATGAGCAAGGCTCCAGGGCCTCAACAGGAGATAGAAATATTCAAGGAAGAAGAAACGAGGCAGTCAGTTCACGGATGTAGATCATTGTGGAGAGATACAGATAGTTCTTCTGTATAGTGTGCAAAGGATAGGAAGTGCTAAGTTTTTTAGGATGCAAGGAGAAAAGTGGTGAAATAAATACTTCATCATGAACGTGACGTTCATTTTAAGAATAGACCAACAAGGAAAGGCATGTAATCAGGACCAAATCCAGGCATTGAACTGGTTGGAAAAGAAAGTGAAGAAATACTCGGCTCAAATTTACCTACAGTGAGAGAAGTACTGTGTGTTTTCTCTATCACCTAATGGGTCCGAAATTTGAAAAACTTAGTGCGAGAAAAACCGTGAGAAATGCGTCTCATCCATAGTATAAAACTAGAATTCCTGTTATTACGGAAAATAAGTCGATTGAAAAGTTAGAAAAATGACGCAAAGAATGGATGAACGTGCTACGACATAAAGAGAGCGCGAACTACAGTGGATATGAAGAGAAGAGAACCTTTCGTGACAAAACTTGATGAATTGTTTGACATTGCAAGGAGCGGTACCATTGAATTTTTGACGCACGAGGAGGGAAGTGCAGTTAATCTCTCTAATAAGTTCTTACGTAAACAAAGAGGAGCACGAAATGCAATTATTGGTGGAATAGATTTCAATATATTCAATAAGAAAGGAAAAGATGTGGTTATCCGCTCCTTTTGCTGCATTAGCTCCCAACAGTGACCCGCAGTTCCTAAAAAGACTTGTCATTCACGAAAGTGTTAACCTGGGCATAGCGAAAGCAGCACAAAAGAGGTTTTCAAACCACTTGTGGTACATGAGTGAGGAGTTGGAAGGCATGTCATTCTTGGACGGATCCATTTCTAGGTGTGAAAAGAAAAACACAGTAGGAAAATATGATACACCGAAGAAGGCATTCTATGAACATAAAGACATGACTAAGGTATCTACACCAAATTTTGTCACTACTAATTCGAGAAAGCTATTTATTATATTGTAAATATGCATTGCATTCTTTGATGTGCACATGCGAGAATGGGATGAACATACAAGAACGATTTGCAAATTGTTCGGGGTCATCAAGTGAGAAATGATAGTGCAGCGAGAGGGGTGAAATTAATTCAAGATTTTTAGGCAGTCACGTTGAAGGAGGAGGGATTTCAAATTTTATTACTAACATAAATGTGACTTTCCATCGCAATACAACCCTTACGTGTGGAAAGGCACTTTAATTGCCAAATATGGGATGTCAGTGAAAAATTAGAAATACAATGAAATTGTATTTTATATTGGTTAATATACCGCAATTCATGGACAGAGTGAAAATAAATTGATCTCTTGGATTCGAAGTATTGTTATGGCAATTACATTCTTTCTAAGGTAAGCACATTTCTTTAGATGCTAGATCTTGTCATCAGGAGCAAAGTCTTTTCCGAGAGACTCCTAAACGCTTAAAGATAGGTCAAAACAAACAAAAAATCGGTCCTTATGGGACTTACTTTTACGTTTTACATAGAAATAGCGCTTTTTTGGCCCCAAAAAACTCAATTGAGGGTCCTTAGTACTTAAGGCCCTTGGGGCACGGGTTGCCGTTATTTTAAAGTAACCAAATTTTAACACGTGAATATAAACATCATTTCGATCATTTTGAGACCAGGAAAACATAACTTTTCGCAATTCTGAAAAATAAGGGCCGGCCTACTGTACACAAAATTTTTATTTACATTAAGGTTTTTTATATGTAGCTACTGACAGTTAGCATTGGAGACTAACGGTTTTCAGTAGTTGCTCAAGTAGAATTTCTTCAAAAGCGTGTAGATATTACAAGCAGAAATGGCAAAATAAATTAAGCGAATGTCGACACCAGTAAAATTTAAATAGTTTCATTCCCAGAAGTGTGGAAGCGAAACGAAATGGATTTATACGCGAGGAGCTAAACTCAGGGTCGAAATGAAATAGGAGTCAGAACTACATCGGGCCAAAAGTAAACTAAAAGTATGGGACGAAATGAATCGCAGATGTTTCGCACCGGAGGGACCCCGTGCTTCACCTTCGAACAGTTTAGTATTGACTCACACCGAGTACGAAGTTCGAAGAATGGTTGAATGAAGTATATGTTCCGCCTACCGCCATTAGATGCATGGGACACTCATTTTTTTACCACAGACAGGAGAACGGTCAACGCCAAGTGGCCATTCGTTTTTTAAGCTCAATTTTTTAACATCTCTACAAGTATGTCAAACGTTAAACGTCACACCAGGAAAGTTTCTATAATTGCCACAAACCATTACCTTTTCCATAGACTTCTGCTTACGTCAGATCCTTTCATTTCTTGTTCTGCGGGGATTCCCCGTAAAGTTGAAAAATTACCAGAGGAGGTGAAAAATCTTCTGGTGAATAGCGAAAATATGATGAGTCTTTATCCTCTGACTCAGATTAAAATTTAATGAGGCACACCCTTGTTTTGAGACGTTTGTGATAAAAATATGTGTCAATGGTATTCATTTTTATTATTACTCTTCAATTACCAAACTTTCAGGTTAAAAAGACTCAATAGCAATTTTCAATCATCACATACCTTATGAGAAGCTAGTAGATAGCTTAAACATAGTTCAAAATGGAAGAAATTCTGTTTTTCCCTTGATATTCCCATATGCAAAATTTCGACTTGTTCCTGGTAACTATGTTTCCCTCATAACTCTCCCCTATTTTTAAATTTTATTGCTCTCCTAAACAATGCTCTGGAAAAAATCATCCTAAATAAGTTTCATTTTGTCCATGTAATACCCAATTCATAAAAATGTTCATTCATTTAGCAATACTTAAGACTACAGCGATTTTTGGCCAGCTTTATTCGATTTCAGCCCATTGTGCGACGGCAGTCAACACGCTGAAATCCACGAAAAGAGAAATAGAGCTGGGAATTGGCGAAAAACTATACGAAAGACCTTATTTATTTCGCAAATGTGAACATGAATGTAACTTGACATTTCTTCATAGTGCTACTCATTTATTGTACTGAAACGAGCACGGTAGCACGATAATTCCCTCATAATTTACTCGTGATGTGTGTATTTTTATAAGTCAAAACATACAACAGAGGCGCAAGTACTTTAATCTTCCTATAATTTTCAGTCTCATACATTGGACAGTAACTCGGAATGTTTTGAGTAAATCACGTCACAATCATGTAAGCTGCGAAAAAATCTTGCGTCGAGAGGAATGCTAGTAGTTCCAGCTCCAGGAAATTAACGGAGAATGCGATGCTGATGGCACAAAGCGTGGAAAGGGAGACGTAGTCACGGAAACAAGTTGTGCACATACACACACACCGGTGAAATCGCCGGCCCGAAATTATCAACTCATTACTCGGAACAACAGACGTCAACGGATATATTTTTTAATGAGAGCCGTCTGCGGCTGATGGTCCGGCTGTCCAGAAAAATTAAAAGGATGACGAGGGCACAAATGGAAGCCGAATCTCTGCGGAAGAAAAAAAAGAGGGAACTGATGGTGGAAAGGGACACAGAGGAGGAGGGATTAATGAAAGGAGACCGGGACTATGCAAGCGAGGAGAGAGAATGTCTCCTCCCTCTCCAACAACTCTTGCGTTTGCTCCCAATCCCTCCCCGACCCCAAACCAACCGCCTCCCACCCACTGTCATGGGTTTCCTGGGGAAAGGAAAGAGAGGAGATAAACAAAGCGAAGGAGATCAAGATCAATAACGTCCACAATTATGACGGGGAGAAGGGAAATGAAATTAAAAAATCCGCCGGCGGGACACACTCACCCACACGGGTTGGCCGTAAAATGGAAACGCAAAGTGGACACCGCGGAGAGTGAATGAAACAGCAGAAGGCCGTAAAGCGATAAAGAGAGAGTCACAAGAGCGTGGACGGCGGCGGGGAGGTGGCGAAATTTTTAAAACGTTAGAAAAAAAAGGATTGATGGGGAGGTGGTGGTGTAGGGGAAGGTTGGGCGAATAACTGCTGGAGAGGGGGGTGATACAAATGGGAGGGGTGGGAGAAAATGAGTTGGAGGATGAGGATTAGGGAGGGGGTGACAGTGAGGTAAAATGACGGGGGAGGAGGAATATGAGCCAACAGCGCGGGGAGAGAGAAAGGTGGGAACAAGTTTTTCGGGAAGCGTGCAGTGGAAGGAAAGAGAGGAAGGGTAAGGAAGTAAAGAAGGGTCCAAAGAGAACTGCGAGGTGAGAGTAAAAGAGAGAGATGGGAGAGATTTTTGACCGGGGAATGCTTCAAACACCATCGGGAGGACGCGTTTCCGTGAGAGGCACATTCACAGCTGGACTTTTCAAGATAGAGACTGAAGGCATTGGTTAGAATATTAAATTAATCCGAATATTTGTTAGGAAACTATAACCGATCTACACGCCAAGTGCTTCTGATTTAAATGCTAAAAGGAGACTGATCAAATAAAACACGACAAGATACTGATAAAATGCGCATAGTATTGAAAAAATATTTTTATTAAAATCTACCCGATACAAACACTACACCTGAAGAAAAGGGATTAATAAGACTTGCTTAACTTAGCCAACAGAACAATTCTTTCACAGCTACGCTATTGATTCCTACATTGGTAGGGTTTTAGTTCCAATCAATATTGGACTACGGTTATAACATTCGACAATAAATATTAATGTGGTAGAAAATATTTTTTTTACGATTGGATGAACGAGAATGATATTAGATCAATCAATTAGTTCAAATTGTGCAATCAATCCAGGCATAAAAGAGCAAAATTATGGACGAAAAAACATGAATTCTAACTAATGAAATCCAAGTACCTACTCAAATTTAAACACATTCGTAGGTAAGAAGAGAAATTAATTTATAAACTGCAAAATAAATTTAAAGTGCCTCGTTTCCTTACTAGTCTGTCATCAAATTATGTGGATCTGGTAATATTTAAATCCACCTGCATTGAGAGATGGCTTGATGTAAGCATTTTTTTTAACTCCATATTTTTAGCCATATTGGGATACTGATGGACAACGGCCATTGATAAATGACCTTGAAACTAAATAACCTACAGAATCAGGCAATGAAACGAAATATGAAGAGTGGGAAACGTAATAAAAAAGATGAAGAAAGGGAGGGAAGAGGGAAGATAGATGGGTGGGGGGGGGGAATGATGAACATTCGGGAGTAGTCGAGTCTCGTGTGCGTGGTGCGTAAAGCGCCCCCGGATCTGAGAAGAGGGAGGGATGAAAAAAATAGTATCTGCGATTCATTCTTTTTCTCTCCCTCTCAAAAACTGTGCAGAAAACGAGAGGGGGAGAGAGAGAGAGAAAAGATTGAGGGAGAATAAGAGACAGAAGGAGAGAGAGAGTTTAAAATAATTTTCCAAAATGATGAAAGAAAAACGAAAGAGCTGAGAGTTGAGAAGAGGGGGAGAAGGGAGAGGAATGGGAGGGGAATGAGGAGTAGTGTATGCGTATATTTGGGGTAAAGAGGAGGAGGAGGATGAGGAGATGTGTAGTAGTCATGGAGAGGAGGGAGGTGGAGGCATCGTGAGTCTGTAGTCACGGTGCGCCGTGTGCACATAGTAGGCGTAAAGCGGGTGAGTGGGAGGGAGACGGAGAGTAAGGGGAAGGGGTGGTTGTGTTGGGGGGGGGAGGGGCGGCTAGTGAGGCAAGGCGATCAATTAAAGCGTGGCGCACGCGCCTTAGCATTCCGTTAGTGAGATGAGGGGAGGGGAGGAAACTTTTCGAGCCGTGATGGATGGGGGAGCGGGGAAGGGGAGGAGGAGGGGCAGTTTTTACATAGAGAGAGGGTGGCCGAAGGGTGGGGGAGAAAGAGAGGGGTGAGGAGCCCTGACGGTTCGAGGGAGGGAAAGGCGGGAGGGCCTCCATTCCCACCTGCATCACGATATTACCATCTCATTCCTCACCGCCCTTATATTCCCACACCCTCAGCGAGCCCACAGCCCATCTCCACGGCTCCCTCTCCCACGGGGCACTCAATGGCTACGAAAACTCACTACGGGCCTGCTCACTATACACGCTTCCATCCCTTCGACAGTCTCCCCGCCGCCGCCCCCACTCTCCACCCTCTCCCCTTCCCTCTCCGCCCACCTGTCTCTTCCCCCACCCCTGTCTCAACACACAACCCCATTCCACCACTCTCCTCCCCCCCCCCCAGCCGACCGACGACGCGAGCCGAAGCTCACTGACCCAGTGACTAACAATGGCACTGCACGGCGACCCCTGCGCGGTGGGTCGAGTCAAGGGGGTGGAATCAGGAGGGGAGGGCACTCCGCCAGCTCCTCGCTCCCTCCCCCCCCCCTCTCCCCCCCTGGGCTGACCCCGTCGAAGCCGACGTCCAGGGTAAAACCGATCGTTGCGCTGCCGGGCCGAACGCACTCTTATTGGCACACATTCGCGGGTGATAACGGGCTATAGAGGGATAAGCGCATGCATTCCTCTCTCTCTAGACTCCCATTGGCGGTCACTTCAGGCGTAAATGGTGGTGCGGCGGACCCATGATACGAGCTCTGATCAGTTTCACGTACGTCTTCTACCTCTCAAAGTCAGAAGGCTTAAAGGCGGCTTAGGGTATAGGCGGGGTATGGAGGAGACCAAAAGCTAAATCATTTGTTCCATTGGGATGTCTAACGGTAGGAAGGTCGAAAAGGATCCTGATATTGGTATTTGCCTGCTCATAGCATTAAGACAAGGTAGCCTTGTGACTAAAATATGGCTTACTGCAGGAGAGTCCTGGTTTCAAATCCAGGGTATGAATTCTGTTACCTCACGTAAAAAAATAAATTCCTCGTAGTAAGAGGTAGCCCAGGGAAAGTATTCTGCCCCGCCACACACCTATGGCTTAGTTTAAGGGAACTTTTTCCTTACCTAAAGAAAGAAAGATCCTGGTTATATCACTGAGTGAGGGTGAAAACGGATGGTGACGTGAGATACATGTGTTAATGTCCCGGATGTAAGACAAAACACCACACTCAAAGTACCCTCTTCACAGCACTTTAGTTAGGATTTTTCCGAAAAACCGTCGAGTGCCCGAGAGGGAAGAAGGCTATACCCACCAAAGTAACTTATTCTTTGTGAGTATAACAAATTTTCTCCCAACAGGCTCAAGGTTTGAAGCTCAATGAATACCAATTGAAAGTAAAATTACGTTATCTAACTTCACGTCGTGTAGACTAGAAATTTCACCATCCACAACTTAGACCTGTACAGAATATTTTAGAAATTTAAATTAAATTTAGCAATGCATGAGTGTAAAGCAATGGATAAATTTCTCCCTCATATGAAAAAATTTAAAATACACGGGTTTTGTCCAGTTTATATCTTAACAAGTTGAGCAACGTTGCTGAAAGCTGTAGCGAGCATTTATATGTCCTTGTGATGACTCAACTCTGTATTACGGCCGAATGGAGCAGTGATAAGAAGCAAGTGTGCGTTTGTAAGTATTCCATTCGGTAAAAAATATGGACCCTTTTATATGGGTAATTTAGGGTACGCATGTAAAGATAAGGAGAAAGATAGCTCAAGCCATGATTTTACATATCACTTGGCCACTGACGCAATTAACATACTTGTTTCCCGATCCAGAATTCATATATGTTTACTACCCTAATTTATTGGTGAATATCTAATTCGTGAATGCTTACGAGCATTGGTTAAATGCAGCTATACAACACGCATCTATCCAACGATAGAAAACATGACGATCAAAAATAGGTCCTTACCAATACCTCTATCACTGAAATAGAACATCTACGAAGGCCAAAATTTCAGATGTATCGACCGTTTTCCGAATTTATGCGCGAAAACAAAAGAAAGGATCAGTCTTAACAGCTAAAATTCAGAAATTTGCTGAATTCTGGATATTTATATGGATAAAGTCTCTTCGGAATGAGAACTAGGTCAGTAATTCAGGACAGAAATTTAATGGATAGCTCATATATCGTAAATCATGGAGCTAATTATGCAAAGATGTAATTCAATAAAAACGAAGAAACAACGGAATTTGAAACTACCATGGAAACTAACGGAATATCATGAAAAATCGTTCACAAATTATTTGGAGAAGGTTTAAGGTTGATGACTTCGTTAGTGTCCGACGGATCCTGACCAATAAATAATTATGCATTACTTTTAATTCTTCTTTCGTTCAATTAATTTGCCCCATACTTTGATTAGTTATTGATGACGACACATTTTTGATACCCTCAAAACGTAATGTACCTTCAGGAATATGTCAGGCGAAATAACGATTTTAGCCATGTAATTGTGAGGGAATCCGTTTTCCTGGATCTCGCAACAACAATATAATCGTTACCGATCTATTACTTGAGAACAGTGAAGGTGCTAGCCATGATAACGTCAGCTCCACAACAATGCTGCGAAAACCTAATCTAAACAGGCATGGAAAATCCGTGGACCATCGCAAAAAGTTGGAGGAGAATATTTATCCGACCCCTTTTCCGCCACTTCCCATCCCCCGAATCCGATTGTGAATAGTATTATGCGCGACGGAGATACGGCAGTGAGTAATTGAAAGTTACGATGGGGGCGCGAGAGATGTTACTCACACTACTATCATGAGTACTACGACTACTATCGCGACGAATACTACTACTACAACACATCCGCCGTCGAGGTCACACCCCCCTCCCCTCCCTCCCCGGGCGAGAGATATTCCCCTCCCTCCGACCTCCCCTCGCTCACCTTTCGTTTTCCAAGCACCCTTTCCTTCCCATCCACCCCTTCGGCTGCCGCTCCGCGATTTTTACCCCTCCCCTCCTTTCCCTGCCCCTGTAGCGATGGATGGTGGTGCATCTATTTTTACACCGTGTTCGCAGCCCGTCCCCGTGAAAATTTCAGCTCTCTCTCTCTTTCCCTCTCTACGCGCTACATCCGATGCAAGTCCAGGGTCGTATCTAGGGTTATGCGACAGGTGTCGCTGGAACTGGCCCCGTATAATAAGGACTATTTTAGCTAGCTTGCGTCCAAAATTTCGGGTACGAGATACGTTTTCTCTAAATAATGATTTTCTTGTGTGCGCTTCCCACACCATAACAAATAATTAATATTGAAGAATGATCGCAGGCTTTCCCGGCGTATAGAGTCGAGGAAGGTTACTCAGGAATTCCACCTGGTCAAGTTCTCCAACTGCATCTCGGCCAACATTTCGATACATGAGTTGTCCATCGTCATCAGGGCAAGATGACGATGCCCTAATGACGATGGGCAACTCGCATTAATTTGAAACGTCGGCCGAGATGGAGTTGGAGAACCTGACCCGGTGGAATTCCCGAGTAACCTTCCACGAATAATTAATATTTAAGAACTCCACTGCATTCAGAAAATGTTTAAAAGAGATTTAGGTCATCATATGGTTATCAAATATCACTGAATAAATAATGAGATGCCTTATGTCAACAGCAGCGACCAAAATAATTATCTTCACGAGTCTTTGCCATCAAATTTGTACCGATTTCGGAGCCAACAAGATTTGCTTCCATTAGCTTGAAATTACGCTTATTCCAGCAAACGATGGAAGAATAAAAATTAAATTCGCAGTTTCACTTAGTTTTACATTGATTTTATACTCTTATAATGGAGCAAATTTAAATAATGACGCTACTTACACACAAAATGAGGTTTCAAAGTAAGGGTCAAAATGAGGTTTCAACAAAACATGGCTACTCATTCGCAGTCTTGGCCGACTCTACCCGTCACCCCTTTCGTTGCACACCCAAATAGACACGTCCATCGCAGCGTAGCCTCGGGAAAGCCACATTGTGGTAGGATGCACGTGCGAACATTGGTCGTTCTCCTTTCATCAGGCCAGATATTAAATACACTGCCTGGAGTATTCTCACACGCGAGCGTTTGGCGGTGCAAGGGAAAATGATGGTGGTAACGTGATAGGCAATCCATGATCGCGCTCTCTCTCTCTGCACGCATGGTTCGGCTCGCGGCTGTTTGGGGATAGATAATGCCACGAGCGAGGAAAGGATTTGAATCGGCAGACCGTGAGGGTCGTTGCCGTGACGGTGAAAATGAGAGGCATAGGTTGCTGAATGAGCATGTTCATGATTCGTTCAACAGTGCTGAACAACTAAACGGTATAATATCGGAGCACATTTTACTATAGTAGACCATTTTCAGAGCATTGCAAGGGAGAGAATGGAGTGTTTATTTAATTAACCAAAATATATAGGGTTATTACACACACAAAACATATAAATTCCCCCAAAATAAATATCTTCGTCTCGCAAGGTGGTTCATGTGACCTGCTTAACTTGACTTTGAGACGTTAACACGCCTGTGGCCCCCTCTCACGTGATATCCTCACCAATTAAAAGTAACTTTCACGAAACATTGGATAAAAAGTCTCTTATAATTTGATTATTGAGTTCATCTTCATGTCAACGAGTGGGAATTCCATATCACCGCATAAAATATCAAGAATATTTCGAGAGAAGAGGCAGACATGAGTGCAGATGAATCCGAAAAAAACCACCTCCTATTAAACATGGCCCACTCAGTTTTTTGTGAAGGCTAGTTTAGAAAGGTGAGGATAGAATCCAACTCGAACAAAGACAAAAGAGCCGTATAATTGATTCAAATGAGGATGAGATGATCTCTTCGAAAAAGTAGAAATTCAGATGGCGAATACCTTTATATTTAGGCGAACTCGTTTGAGGTGGAGGAGATAAAAAATGATAATAGCAAGGAAAATAAGCACATAAGAGGTTGAATACTGCTTTCACAGTATTTCTCTTACAATAAATAAATTCTTCACCAGAAATTAAACAAAAATAGACAAATTAGCGAAATTAGATATTTGCAATGATTAAAAAACATTAGCGGAAATCATTTTTCAATAATGTTTTTTTCCTGCATAGTATCAGCTCCCTCATATACGCATCGTAACTCGGCCAATGTAATTTGTACGATGAAATATTTTCATTCTAGTATGCCTCGATATAAAAAAGTTACCGTAGCAGTCATACATCATGCATCACAGTTTTGGCAGCACTTATCAAAAAATGATTAAAATTTCATAATACAAAAATATCACTGCGAAATGATTCAATCAATTGTCAATTCCAGGAATAACTTTTCATTTGGTGAAAGATTTATATCCATATTTACCAAAACTTGATTGAAACATGAGCTTTCTACGAGTGTAAAAAATTAAAAATCAATTAGAGTAAATTTTTAAAGAAATACTTTACAATAACATTTTCTACTCCACTCTATCTCAAGCGACGACAACTTTATACACTTTTTTTCAATCTCACGTTACCACCGCAGCGTACCACTTCAAAGGCATGAATTAGCAAATGGTATTCCTTGCTGGGATCGTAATTTGGTTTCATTGCCTCGGTTACGTAATATGCCAATATTCGCCTCTTGCCTTCAACTTTTATTGTCCCACAATAAACGAATAGTTCTCCGAGGATAGGGTCAGTTGAGTGGCAAAAGGTAAGACAGCATGCGAGCGTCACAAACGAACTCATTTGTACATTTGCCCAAGTGCGTGTGTCTCCTGACAACTTTTCTTGGCTCTTATATTCATTCCACGGGACGTAACATACGTGGCTCGATTAATTGCTCAGATGGTAGGGGACTTTAAATTAATTTCCGTGGAAATGTGAGTGCGTGAGAGAGAGAGAGGGTAGGGGTGAAAGAAGAGGGCTGTATTTTTATGAAAAATAAAAAAGGTGCGAGGGAGACAGAGAGAGACATGGGTGGGATGAGAAATTAAACCTGTGCTTGCAGCGAAAGCGCTAATTGGGGAAATATACTTTAATGAATGAATAAAAAAAATATTCCAGGCCTTTTTCCGATTCTCTTTTCCACAATTTGTTATTCAAGGACCGTTTTGGAGAGTGAGAAAATAAAAAAAAAGGAAACGGGTCTCCGTCGCCATTTTTATTCCTATCCCTAGAGAATGCGATTATTTTTTATCGAAATTATTTTTTTGCCATTTTTGGCACTAATGGGTAAGTGAGATAGTTAATGAACTCGCAAATGAGCACAGATTTTATACCAAAAAAGTAGCTACTGAATGATATGTGCTTCTTATTTCATCGGGAAATGTGTCTTAGACTCTTTAACTGATTGATGACAGTTACTACTTGAAATCCATATTTCTTTATTCCACGTGTACTTAAATTTTCACTTCTAAAGAGAAAAACCAACACACCTTGCTGATATATTACACACTGACTGGCAAAAGGGAAACAGCGAGGCTTAATCATCCATTTTACGTAAATAGGGGTACTACGACCAATTATTCATCTCACGTGGTGCGGTCTGCAAGTAAAGATACTTTTGAAATACAATTCCTATTTGATCAAAATCGATGCCAAAATGCCTAAGTGGTCATAAATAAATGAAATCATAGTAAAAAAAAAGTCAAATTAATTAGCACCCCACAGTAGCATGGTACGGAAAACTAACAAATTTCTTTGCTGGTTTTTTAATCTATTCTAATACGAACTAACCCATGTGCCAAAGTGCAATTATGCCTACTATATAATTACACTTTCCTTCCTTTTATAAACAAAAAATTATCTCTCTGAGTTCGCATAGCCATTTACAACGATTCGTGTTTTTGGGCAACAAACTTGATAGATGGTAACAAGAAATTGAATGCAACCACAAAAAAAAAGGCGCCGCAGGTGTGCTTCGGCGAAACGGCAAATGATTTTGAGTTCTATACACAATAATTGTGCACAATTAAAGTAACAAAGAAGGAGAATTCTGCACAATCATTTGTTCCGTAATTTACAACCGATATGTGAAAATAAATTTACCATCAGCTCCCTCATGTACGCATCGTTAGTCGGCCAAAGTAATTTGTATGGTGAAATATTTTCATTCTGGCATACCTCGATATTAAAAAAGTTACCGTAGCAGTCTTTCACGATGCATCACAGTTTTGGCAGCCCTTCACTTATCAAAAAATGATTAAAATTTCATCGTACAAAAATACGACTGCGGAATGATTGAATTGATTGAATTTTTAATTATTATTTTTATTATTTACAACCGAACACAAAAATATTTCCAGTGGGGTAACGCTTATGAATGAAAAGGGTTAATTTGGTCGGCATTTACGATCATCAAATCATTAAAATTTTATGACGAAAACGTTTTTAAGAGTATTTTTAAATACTCAAACATTTTCAAGAGAAGAAGAAATTGGTGAAATTCCCTCTTTAATGTGGAATAATGTACTCCTGGAAAGAAAATTTATCAAAAACTTTCCACCATTCCTAAAAATACTTCATGATAGGAGTATTTATTTATAATGTGGTTTTGTTAATACGGAACGAAGTAACAGAATTAAAAGTTTGTTTGAATGGCCTTAATATTATTTTATGATATTAAGTCTACTATTATCATTGACCAGGACTAAAGGGATGGGTGATGCAATAAACTAGGTAGTAAAGATATTTGACCCAATGGAGTCACAGGGTAAAACACATTTTTACCAGGATGCAATTTTCCTTTATCATTAAAGCATGGTAGGAAAATAGAAAATATATATATTCCATTAAAATCCTCAAGCATAATCCATTTCGTTTCCGAATAAAGAGTACCTTATTAAAATTTTAAAGCTTCAATCACTTACCATGGGAATTCCCACTATCGGTAATTTACAACAGTAATAAATTTTGCATAAATGGTCACCATGGCAACTATAGATATGTATAAACGTATTAATAAAAACAACCAAGGCCGAATTATTCCTTTTGTCTCCATTGTAAAAATACAAACCATCGTTTTAGAATGATATTTTTCCGCGAGTTTTAAATTTCGATGAACGAGCATAATATAAATAGTATTTACTGAGTTGCTTTGACTGTGGTTTAAAATCTTATGACTTCGAATTTTATACTTCAAGACTAACATAATGGCAACCCTCTTACAAACTTTTACCGATGTGTATCTTAACGAATAAACTGCAGAGCATCGACAATTTTTTTTAACAGCACCACTCAGATTCGCCCATGAAGCAGCTTTCGAGGACCACTAGCGTTCAACTCGAGTGTCAACAAGTCTTCATCCGATGCTTGGTTTCCAAACGTACTTACAAAAATGCCGACTTCCTACGCTTCATCTAGATGGATTCGAGTCAGAAAGAGACATGAACGGAATCAAACTTGTTGGGGTAAACTGAATTTCAGCGGAGAGAGATCTTACGAGGAACACTTCGAGATAGCACTGGCGCGAACGTGCCAGAGAGCTTCGAAGGTGGTGTGCATGCTTATAACCACTTTTATTTCCGCCACGATTTCAACGGCCGAAGCCTTTTGAGGAGTAGGGGATATTGGACATGAAGAATAACAGGGACCGATTTTCCCCTACCACTATTTTCTAATCCTCCCTAAAAAATGCCACCGGAACCAATTCCCCACTGTCTAACCCATAATCCCCCTTCTTATGTTCAAACATTTTGTTTTCTCTTTGCTTATTATTTATTGTGTGAGCTTGAAGCTGTTATTGTTTATTTATTGATAAAAACCAATGTAAAAGTCTTTGTGATTTTTTTGGTGGCATAAAAAAAACTAAGCCAAAATAAAAAGGATATGGAACGCCTGAGTATAGTAAAGGAAAGCCGGGTGTTTATATAAGTAAACATGGAGCGGAAACGGATTCTGGGGACTATTCCAAAGTCAGGACTTATGCCGCAGTGCTTTACGTCTCTACTATAAGGTTTATGGTCTTGACTTTTTTCCTAGGATCAGAACTGTGATTTGCATACGCATCCAGGAGCATCACCCTTAAAAAAAATCGCACGGTCTCGAAGTGAAGGACACGATTGGCATCGAACAGATCCACATTTCCACAAAGAGAGAGAGAGAGGGTGTTCGGAACGACTTTCCGCGGATCTGCATTCATGACGTGGGCATTCACGCGCCCGCCTGCCGTCGACAGACTCTCCCATTCGCACGCACCACCGAAAACGCCATTTCCTCGCCGTCAGGGGGCGCGCGCTCCATCGCCCGCTTTATGCTTCCGCGTGTCCAACCTCAGCGCGCCGCGCACTCGTAACGCCGCTAAGGCCATTCATCTTCCTTCGCAGGCAGATGGATTCGGTTGATAGAGTGCTCTTGACGCCGTGATGGCTTCGCACACCCAGCAAAGCACGGTGCGTAATGTTCATGCTTGGAATGTTCATAATTCTTTAAAAAATTTGCATGTTAATAAGAGGAAGTATAAATATCATATTCAGCGATTCATATCAAGTAATTATCATCTTCAGAAATTATCTCTGATGAGAATAAAGCTCCAGAGGGAATGTGACGAGTGACGATTTTTTATCTTAAAAATTCTATTTTATCGTGCATCAACTATAGTGCCGAGACATTTGTATTATAAATTATTAATTTGCAAATTTTTATTTATTTTGTTGTTTACTAATATTTCGTTCAACTTTATTAATATTATACGAAAAATATAAAAAGTGAATGATACTCTTACTCAAAACAGATGTGGTCCTGCAGCCCCAAGTATTTTCAATTAAACACGCTACGATCCTTAACTCTACATCTACAACCTAACTCTTCGTTTCGTTAGCACATTTTGACTCAATGATCTACAGTCTCGATACCGCTGCTCTGACGTGGCATTTAAACTACGTCAACGTCACATCATCCTCCCTCTTTTTCGCTCCCACAACACCTCAGTTCTCAAACTGTGCTTCAGCAGTCACTTGGATCCCTTATGACACACCACATTCAATTTCTTTCCACCTTCTTACTCTTTGACGGCTTTATAAATTCACCCTCTCTTTAGAATAACATTAACTCCTCCTTCTTGGGCATTGGAGTTGAAAAAAGAGCCACATCCCGCTCATCTACCTGCCGAGTTCTTCGAGTTGATTGTCGGTTAGAGGGGTTATAATTTCATCTTTTTACGGCAATCACGGTGTGAACGATATAGATTAAGAAAGATTTACGTAGCTTATCATTCCCGTTCCGGCTTTCGTCCATTTAAAATTCCAAAAAGGACACAGTATAAAGTATCCCGTGTCTATGATAAAACAGAAGAAAAAATACAATAAGACGTTTTTTATTCCTCTGTGGGAAGAAATGAATTTTTACTTCGTTTTTACAATTAAAAAAGCCCTGTAGGCTAAGCATCTTTACAAACCATTTTTAACATTTTCATTAATTTATAAAATTATCCAGAAAATAAAATAAAAAACAATAGATCTATTAAAAAACAATTGTTACTTTGTTAATTAGACATACTGGTGTTCGTCGCATAATTCACAAGGATGATTAGTGCCCTTGAGGAATGAAAATTGCCAAGTAATTTTTTGCAGAAGTGCATAAATTTAAATAATAAAAGAGTGTCAAGTTATTAATCAAAATTCAATCCATATCAAACAATATATGAATCAAACCAACCTTGTTTGCCATCTTAGTATAATATGGCATTAAAATTAACACAGAAGAAGGTTTCTTTATATTAAAGTTCTCTAGAATTTCAACTTTATATTCTGTGCTGTCCAACTAGCATGCCGTATGCAAATAAGTTAACCCTACGAAAAAAATTCCTTAAAATAGGCACCTGATGCCATCATATAAATAACTTGTATAAACCTGAGTATCCACCCATATCAACTCGGTCATAATGGTTCATAAAAAGACCCACTAAGCTTTTATACAAAATTTACTCCAGAAATAACTCCAACTGACTAGCTAACCATAATTACTCCCATGAGAGCAGCACAAAAGCGTCGAAAATGTTATATATTTATTTATAATTAGTTTTGATGATAAATTTAGGTTTTAGTTGAAAACGCCTTATTCCGCAAAGTATCTCTGTATGAAATTAAAGTTACGCGAGAAAGAAAGTTTGCGACACAGCAGTAGGAAGGTTCACATTATTCGGCAAAACATTCACGTAGCAGATATAAAATATAATGGCCAACAAACATTTACTCCTATGGGGCATCGGACAAAATTAGCTACCTAAGTTTGAGCGTTAAACTCTGAGGTAGTCATACGGACAAGAGTGTCTCGGGACACTTACAATTGGGTCATTTTTATTTAATATATCTCTCTGTGGCTATTTAGCAGTCCATCTTGCTGGCCAGGAACGAGAAGCCTTCTTTCAAAATGATCTGTTTCCTCTCCTCGCTCTCCTCATTCCCTCTCCACCCCTTGGAGTCCTTGCCTCGATCCCGGTGGACCCCCTCAAATATTTACCCCCACCCGAACTCATTCCGGAAACAATTTTATTCTTAGAAGTTCACCGTAGCCTAATTATCTCGCTCTAGGTCGAGTATGAAGTGCTCTAACGCCATTTTCACACTCCTCGCATGGAACCGTGGTGATAATGCCGGCCTCGGTGGCGGCGGGGTAAAGTCCTCGCCGGCCAATCCGAAGGTCGCGGGTTCGAGTCCCGCCTGGATAAGTTACCCTAATCCAGGGCATGGATGTCTGTGATTGTTAAATGTTATCAACCCCGATGTAAAGGCCGAGCAGTGCTGTTTTCGGTGGTGTGTGAAATAAATAAAATAAATGAAAAATTCTCTAGAAGGGCCAACCACCATTCGAACTACTCCAGTTCAACCGTAGTAAATTAAAGTAAAAAAGGTATTTCCTGAAGTAGCGGTTATCTACATAATTGTGCTACTGCTAAAAATAGCCGGCGAACTATAGATTGATAATGAGAACTGTATTTAGTCTCACTTTAAGGCGTCCATTAAACAATGTAAGAGAAAGAAGAGAGGAGAAGTATGCGGCACCACTAACCGCACCGGCCAAGTTAGCAGTTGCTGCATAGATACCCCTGTCAAAATGAGGTACAAATATTTTGTATGAAAGGCTAGATATAAAAGGGGCGTGCGACTCCGGCACGGGCTTTTTGGCAACTTACTCGTCATAGACGTAAGGAAACAATTTATCAGCATTTACGTTTGGAATATGGTTCTCTACGGAAGTGACGCATGGACAATGACAGTAGCAGAGAATTTAAGGGCAGAGGCTTTCAAAACGTGGTTATACAGAAGAATGACTAGGATGATACGGATCAATCGAATAAGCAATGAGAAGCTCCTAAGAAGAGTAGGAGAGAAGGCAAGCCTCACAAATCCGCCGGGTAATCATGTCGGCGCCAAGAAGTCAATAAAAGTGATTATAGGCTGTAAGGACCTCACCAAAATATTCACACTGGTATTTAAATATATACATTTTATGTATACTAGTAGCAGTAGGATAGTTCAATCGCCACCGTGGAATCCTCCAAATTCGTATGCAGGGGAAAAATATTTTAGGAGTTCATCAAGTTTATTAGCCATTATTTTAAAAATTTTCTGGTTCCACTCACATATTTATTTGCAAAAAGGTATTGATTAGAACATTCACAACAATGCTCACACTTAGTCATGAATGCTAGCAGGATAACTACCAGGATAAGAAGAGAAGGAGAGAGGTCTCATGAAAACCTTGGCAAGAAGACGATATAACCTTATGGGGCATGTCTTAAGACATGACGACCTTATAAAGACAATTGTGGATAGATAAGTAGATGGGAATAACGGAAAAGGAAGACCTCTGATGAAATATATGGAACAGATAAAGAAGGATGTGAAAGAAAAGAATCACGTAGGAGTGAAAATATAAGCTGATGGGGAAATTGAGAGTAGAGCCGTGTCAAACCAATCTTAGGATAGTCGGCCAGCGATGACGATGACTCATCATGCGAAGACGGCCTGGAGAATTTAAAGTAGAGACTAGGCTTCGCTGCTCCAATGCCGATTTGCCGCTGCTCGCATAGGTACCTGCCATACATCAAAACCTACCCATACCCTTTCCTTTGTTCCAATCGTCCGCCTTCGTTGTTACTTAGAATTCCTTTGAATAAAAACTGGTGATTTTCAACTGATTTCCGAGTGTACTTTACTACCAAGGCCCCCGTTCCCCGCACGCGTCTTCAAATTCCTTCAATTAATTCAATTCAGCTAAACGCTGGAATATTTTCCAATTTCCTCCATTGGAAAATTTCCTAAATTATATTTCATATCTTACATGATAGGGGTTAAACAAGGGCTTAAATTCAGACTATAGTACATGGAACTTCTACATCATGAATGTAAAATCAAACCCCGCGATATTCACCGAATGAGTAAGTGATTAGCAACCCGAGTATCTCGAGTAACATTTTGAACTTTAGCTCCCAAGATAAGGATATGCCACAATATGATGAATCGCATGAGCAAATAACTTAATAATTTGAAAGAGTGTCAAACAATAAGGAAAACTATGGGGGCTAAATGTACTCTTTTGGCAAACCATGAGAATTACAAACAGTTTCCCAAATATTTATTGCATAATTTGTATATAAACTTTATTATAAATGTATTTATCGTGCCAATAAAAACTCCTTGAAAATCTAAAGCTCTAAAATATGTCTATGAAGTATGTTTGGAAAGTACAAGTAACCCAACAGAAACTAGTAACACGCATCAAAATTTACAATCAGGGTTTATCAAGGTCCAGAAAAACCCGAAAGAATTACTGCCTTCAGTCAAAATCTTCGCGGAAGCCTACATGAAAACCTATGAAAATAAAAATGAAAAACATGGAAATTGCCTAAAATATCTTCCATTATGGATACTCTTTTACTTACGATATGGGATAGAAAAAGGCCAAAAAATACCTAATGTGCTTGGAAAAGGAAATAATCTTCGACCGAGAGCGTTAGAGAATGCTCAGGAAACCCGAAGAAATGGCAGAGTGAGTTATGGAGAAGAAAGAGGAGAGGAGAGAGAGATGGAGAAGAGAGATGGAGAAGAAAGAGGTGGCAGTACGTAGTGGCAAAGACAGGCAAGAGCGAGCGAGCGGTGGGCTGCAGGAGAGGAAGAGGGAGAGATCCGAGGCGAAAGGGTTATGAAATGGCGGTTACACAGCCACCGAGATAGCAGAGGGATTCAAAGTATAGAGGGGTAGGGTGAGAATCGTAGGTAGCCTTAGGAGTGGGAGGGGTAGGTGAGAGAGGATGGGAGGAGAGAGGGGTGAGGAAGGCGGTTCTGAGGGAGGAGGAGGTTATAAGGGTAAAGAGAGAGAGAGAGAAAGGAAGGAAATGCGGGCATTTAGCGAGGCAGGAAGATAAATAATGAGTGAGGGAGACAGGAGGGGAGGGGGTTGAAAGGAGAGGTAGAATTTGGGGGTGAGTTGAGAAGTAGGTAAGGGATGAAGGGAGGGGGAGAGAGAGAAAGTTTGGAAGAGAGTTTTCAGGCAGAGAGAGAGAGAGATAGTAGGAATGTGAAAGGGGTGGGGAGGGAGGGAGTATGGAGTGGATGAAGGGGAGGGATGCAGAAAGGCATGACGAGACATCGGGGCAAAAATGGAGAGAGAAAATTAGTTTGTGATTACGATGAGCAAAATAAAACTAGATGACGTCGCGGAAATTAAGAAATAAAATGGAAAGTTGTCGAATATTTTGGTCCGTCACTCACCAGAATGGAGGTACGCAAAAATGTTGAGGATTGAGAAGCGGAAATTAATAGGATTAATACTACGTTGCGTCAGAGCTCGTAATTTTACCATCTCTACGAATAAAGAATTAAAATTTTGAGGCTAGGTATACCACTATATCTATAGTATCAATAGATACCGCTAAATTCATAAATAGCAGTGGTTATTATAGTGCATAGTTATGTCTGAAGGCTTAAGAAATGTATCAATATATTTATTCGCATATTAATTGTAAAATATACTCATTAGTGTAATTATTCAGTGTGGTTTCTGTTCCAGGAGGTCTTCTTTTGAGAGCAAGAAACCTAAGAAATGTAGTAATAACAGTAGGTAGAGAACACAATACTTTCAAGCGTGCGGTAATGAGCATGGAATTAAGGCTAGTTATATTCTTGAGGCAATTGACCAAAAAGAAGAACAAGAAATCAAAATTACGGAAACATAAGATACCTAATTCTTGATGAAAATTATGGTAGATGCTATTTCCTCCTTCTCATAATTTAATGATACATTATGAACATAAACTTTAACCATACCGAAGATGCGATGTGCAGCTTTATTTGCTTAGCTCTCTCAGTGTACCAAATGAACAAACGGAAAAACAAAATGAGAAATGAAAGAGTATACGACTCAAAAAACAGGAAATTATTGGCGGAACTCGGTAAGCTAAACCTCACATTACGGCTCTGAAAAGAAACTGAACGCGAGCTAGCAATCAATCATAAAAAAAAAGCCCCAGCTCAAACTTGTTAAATTCATAATTCTGCCAACTGCCTGAAACCTTACCTTAAATGGGGCCTATTTTAAGGGTAGCTAATAATGACGGATTGCAGAGTCTCACTTCAAGTCGAAAGATAAAATCTTCGCTGCATATTTTAAGGCCATCATCATACGACTAAAGCCCCTTGGGTAGCATTTTTCAGTAGATGTATAAAATATTCATAAAAAAGAAAGCTAATGTGTACGTATTCTTTCAAGTGTTCCTACTCTGCAGTACATTCTTCTGCATTTGCTCTTGAATACTGATTACTATCGACTAATTTTGGAGTAACAAAGAAAGCTCACTCGAGCAAGAACAACAAGACCTAAGACCCACGATATTAAAGGCAGGTTTAGCTCCAAGAAGTAAAACCTCAATGAGTAATTACGGAGAGTAGCGCAGCCAAATCTTTGTTGTTAGTTGAATCATTCGTTTGAAAAGCAAAAAATACTCATCGGCTGGAAATCAACATGAGCAAAACATCTGATAAGTAAAATAAATTCTCAGACGTAAATGATGACTACGCTTTTTCTGTATAGATACATCAATTTCGTTGTACTACAAAACAACAATTATCGTGTGTTTATCATGAAAACAGTATTTTTGGCTATGAATTAAACTACCCGCGAATGAACATCATATAGAGGCAGACATACTAACGTAAAATAATTTGTTTTCTTTAAGTGCTTCGCATTTATCAATCTAGATAGAGAGTTAACAGGAACTGCTTTTGATTGCATCCTTGAGTTTCAAGCTTGCCAAACTTTCAAAGCTAAAGTTTCAAGCTTGCTTTTTCGTATAGCTTCGAAAGAATGAATGAAAATATTTGCTTTAGGTTTGAGACTCTTCACTACCATAAATTCGTAAATTACACGCGCATTGAGCAAAATTTGAATAGTTTTTATTTTTTATAGAAGTTAAAATTAAAACTCAAAGAAGCAGAATGCTAACTGTAGATTTATTTGATTTTACCGAACCGTTGAAGATGGCACTAAGTTAATATAAGAAAAACGCTAAAAAGTCAAATATTGTTAATAATTATCGTATAAACTTTCAGTTATCTATTAAACCGCTTAAGCAAATCGGGAACATAACTGGATATTGGATAACATAACGAATCTTCAAATGGACCATTAATTCGATTTCATTTTTGCTCTTTATTTCCTAGATATGCATGGGGAGGGAATATTTTGAGTCAATATTTATACGCCCATCCATCAATCAAAGTCATGAAATAGCTATTTAAACCAAGGTACAACGCCTCAATGCATTAATAAATCTGTATTAAAGGTAAAATATTAGTCAACGTTGAGTGTAGGCAATATTAGAAAGGCGAATGAAGGATTGCAAAAAAAGGACGGAAATTCTTTGTTCTTTTCATGGATTCTCCCGAATGCTACCTACTGTGTAGAATTTGAATCTACCGGCGTATTATTTGCGGGAATTATATTTCTCGCTGTCCATCATCCTCAGGGATAGCAATTCTTAAAACAATGGGAACATACACCTAAATCAACAGTAGCAAACCCGAGAAACCTTCCTTGCAGATATTTATAATTTAATAGGAAAATAGATCATTCAAAAATTAACACTGAAATATTACTTGGACAAGGTGAAATTGTCATCGAAACAAGGCACAACTTAAAACATCAAACCTGTACGATATAAATCCAGTAAAATTATATCTCAGAACGAATAATATTTTATCAAATTTTCATCCAATTCTAACTCATTAATATTTTCTTACATGGCGTAACATGCATTCAAATAATTTCAAAATCTTAATACTGTTCATTACACACTTGATTGCGGATTGTCACGCGAAGTCAGACTGACTACCAATATAGATCTTTGTGATTACATTTAAAAATGGAAAACCGAGCACATAATATCAAATGAGCGTTTATTCTATACCTGAAACTAAATGGCACTTAATATCCATATGACTGTATATGAATGGTCTTGGAATTGAATTAATTGGTTTGTGAATTGTTTGACAAGCACAGGCTCAAGTACTCCACAACATATTCCATATCGATGGTTACTTTTACAAACTCTACAATTGAAATGAGAAAAACCCTCAACTACTCCACTTGACCGTCGAAAAAATAGGTAGGTATTAATTATAACATGAATATCACATCTATTTTTGTTGCTTTCTATTACGATATTTATGAAACTTTTTTTAGCTTCCCTAGAAAAACGAATCACCGACCCCCGAGTTATTCAGGTTTTCCAGTTTTTCCTAACGATTTCTTCCCCGGGTAAGAAATGGTAGACAGGAAATGGAAGATCAATGGACCACTTTCCGAATGGCTCTACGTAAATAGCTTTGCGTACGAGGTCGATTCTATAGGAGAGGAATGGTTCGACCAAAACCGAAAAGAATTCCAGCGTCTCTTCAATTTCAAAATCTCCACGAGTTCTCCTTTTTCTTCCGTCTCCTCGCCCACGTCCCCTATTACACCCCGGGAGATGCTCCCTCCGTTATCCTCACTGGTTTGGGGCAAAATGGGCACAATGAGGTCATTCAAAGAGCCTCAAAATTAGCACTTCATTTTATAAATCATTTGGTGATTTGGAAAAACAATTTCCAAGACACAAAAGAGCATGGAGAGCACTAATTTCTCTCTTTCCTGGTATGAAAGTAGTATCCATGAATAATGACAAATCCTATTAATGATTTTGCTAAATTCAACCTGCACAGCGTCACCTCTTTCCGCTTCCTTTAAGGGGTTAGTATATGAAGGGTCTTAATAATTCGATAATGCATTAATACCAGAGCACAGATTAATATTTGGTACTTAATACTTTGTATGAACAGCACTTTTTTCCCACTTTTTCGGAATGAAAATAACATCCACGAATAATATCCACTCCTATGAAATATTCTCCTATAATCAACCCGCACAGCTTCACCTCTTTCCACTTCCTGAAATGGGTCAGTACTGAAGGGTCTTAATTATGATGTAATACATTAATACCCAAGCACAGATTAATATTAGGTACTTGAGTGGGTTAATGCCAAGAAAACCAAAGAAAGCCCAGCTTCATCGCATTTCAATAATCTATAAACCGCAGATTGAACTAATTTGAGACGTGAATTAGTTTTATTGAGCTATTGGGTAGACTGATCCATCGAAATATTGAGATGAAGGATGAGCAAGGGAATTATTGCGATCATTATTGCGATTACAAATATGGGATATTCCGTTAAAAATTATCATGATCCATATGTTTCATTTTTACCCAAGCGCCTAGTGTGGATATTTTAATGATTCATTTAGAGCCTAAGTATTTGCATTTATTTTAGTTAATTGACTGCAGTTACGAAAGATACGGCGAAGATCGAAAGGCACATAGTGATACAGAGAGTGGGGGTGGTTGCGAGGACCCCGAAAATGCAATCCGTTATGCGAGTGACGATTAAAGTGAACAATAACATTATTTTTCTAAAGCAAAAGTTTCTCACAAATAAATGAAGAGTCGTGCAGAAGTGCAAAACATTTTCCACCAAAAATAAATTTAAGATACTGATTAACAAAACAATTAAATACCAGGGAATAATCTCTGTCAGGAGCACATAACATGTGAGTTAATGGGGCAGTGATGCTTTTATGAGATCCCAACGAATCTCAGAATACAGTTTTCCTACGGGCTATTACACCCCGGTGAATTACTTAGTAATCATGTTAGGTTCTGTATCACCTTTTTTTACTTGGTTGACAACAAAGACACTTACATTTCTCCTTTCCAAGAAATATTACTGTCTTCAGCAATAAATGCCTTTTAACTAAATACCAGTAAATACTTGATATACTTAGTGGCGTAGCAAGGGGAGGAGAAAAGAAAGTATTAAAGCAAAGTCTTTGTTTCATTATAAAGGAAAACAAAATATTGAAAAATCATGAATTTGCAAAGTACTTCGATGGAAATTGAAGCTAATTCGATATGAAAAGGGTAAAAATTAGTTCAAAACCCTTAACTCAGTCTCCTGTTTTTCAAATATTATCGCCCTGATTGTGGACCCCCCTTCTCCGAACAAAATACCTGGCTACACCAATTGATATGGTAACTACTATGAGAAATATTCAAGCCTAAAATTCTGGAGGGAGGAGAAGCAGAAAAGTCCACGAAAACAAATGGTGTGGTGATATGGAAGGCGGATATAAGGAAAGACAAAGAGGGACACAAGGGCGATGAATGATCTTGGAAGGAACAGGTAGGCGAAGAACGAAAGCACATACTGAGACGAAGAGAAGGTGGTCGCGAGAACCACGAAAATGCAATCCGTTGCGCGAGTGACGTTTCCATCTGGGTTAATAAAGACCCTGCCCGGCCCCATCCCCTGTCATCCCGCCGAAACCCTTCTCCGCGGATGGGCGTCCAGGGCGGGCCCTCACACCAGGGCCCTACAATTCCCTCTTGTCGCTGTAGTACGGTAGAGAGAGAGAGAAGGGCGAGTCTATGAAGTTAGAGGTGGAGAGAGAAGAGAGATCTTTGCCGTACAAAGGGCTGTCATTCCGGCATCCTCCTGCGCGACTTGCAAAGCCGTTAATGCGGCCGAATGTTAAGGGATGGGGGTGGTAGGGAGAGGGCTCTTCCTTCATCCCCACCTCCCCAATATGGCCACTTCACCCCTTTCACCACCCCACCCCTTCCTCCCTTTGGAGACACCACTCGAATGAGGGAGGAGAGGGGAGGGATGAGGTGAATAATGGAATTTGGGAGGATTATCCCCAAATATGCTCTTAAGTCGAAGTTTCCTTTTATCGGCAACTCTTAACTCTTAACCAGGCTTACGCTCACGGGGACGATAACAGAATTAATTCGGAGCAGATGTCTTGTCTCAAAACATTCGCCATTGCCCTGAATAGGGAGATCAAAGCGTAACTAATTGAATAAGAAGATCAGCTTCACATTAGCAGATGAAACATTTACCTGGCTGCGAGTCGCTCCATTTAAGCTTCGTAACCAGTACGCGATATTATTTTACGTCGGAATGAGTTTTTAAGAGATTATCTAAAATTTGACTTAGAGATCATTATACACCTAAGAGATTATCTAAAATTTATTCCGTATTTTTTAAACAAATTAGTTCAATGAAAGAATACAGATGGGTATACAATATTGCAATGTCATTAGAATGGTGGATAATAAGATGGCAGAAAATATTCCTTTGAAATCACTTTTCAGTGTGCTCAGTAGGTTGGTATGCCAATGGGTATGTCAACCACGTATGAAGTTATTATGTGGAGCACCGGTCGTCTTTAACGGAAGGAATAATTGTCCTGACTTAGGTAGTACATTTATGAAAAACATGTAGCCATTTAGTGTCACAGTTTTGATACTTCGTAATGAAATATGAGAGACTAAAATATTTTTAATTAAAAATTCTTTAAATGTAATGCAAGCCAATTTCGAATCAATTAATTATTTTACATATTAATCGAAGAGTAGTAATAAACTTCAATGCATATTTAAACCAAAGTTCACCGTAATTTAACCAAAAAGTTCCTTCTTCAGTATATAACTGCAATTAATCAAGGTATTTATTAAGGTATTTCCGTCTCGCTGATTCGTAGAGAATTTCAGCGGTAGTGGACAAAATAATTAGGCCTTAAAAAAATAAAGAACCCAGAAAACAAAGAGCCATTCACGGACTGAAATAGGCAAGTAGGATTTGAGAGCTAGAGGTAGGAGAGAGGGAAATAGGAACGATGTAGAGAGGGTGACTATGAATTCGATTTTGGTGGAGAGGCGTCTGGAGGAGCGACGGAAGAGCGTGCGCCTAATGAGAATCTCTGACGCCCGGCGCCGACGACTAAAGAACCAGACCAGCTCACACCCCTTCCCTCTGTCCCGCTCCAACCAGTCCTACAACCTCAAGTGCTGCTGCACCCGCCGCGCCCCCACACACACTCACACCCTGGCCTCACAACCCATTTCACCCCATACCCCACCAAAAGTCCATTGCACTGTCACAGCCCAGGCAGTTGGACAATGTTACTCAATGGAATGATTAAATGATCATCTTGAAAATTACATTTTGAGTTTTTGTCGAGTAATGAAGTTTATATTCAGAGCAAAGCCAACGTTTCGGCAACATTTTTGCTATCCTCGGGGCTTGCTCTATCCTTCTTACTCAAACACAACCTTCATTAAATATTCAATTTGTTTTGCCTTAAATTAATACGATTAATCACAATTATTCTTTACATAAGCATGAATATTTAGCTCTCAGGATGGAATTGGTGCATTTTTAGAAATATTCTGTCAACCACTATTCGCTATCATTTCTTACTAATAAGCACTGAAAATTTAGAGTGAGATTATTACCGGCCATATGGGCGCTTACGCTATTTTCTTCATTATTAAATCATACAATATTTGTAGCCAAATTTGAGGATAAAATAAGGAATATTCCACTTTCGTCACAATACCAGGATGGATTTATTACAAAAAAGAATAGAGCAAGTCCTGAGGATGGCGACAAAATTTTGCCGAGATATAGTATTCACTCTCAATATAAACTTCATTCCTCGACAAAAACTCCGACAATATTTTTTAAGTTAATTATTTAATCATTTTATCGACTAAAATTAAATATATGATTGACGGTTTAACAAAACTTATTTCACTAAGCGAGCAGTAATCAAGAATATTTACATAAGTGCCACATAGCATAAACTCGAGTCAGTCGAACAAAAAGTTTGTGAAATCGAGCGAAGCGCCAAAGAGCTCTGCTCATAAATATTTCCTCAATTCTCGGTGGAACTATAATATTTTCCATGTAGCTGTCATCATTTTTTAATATGGTAGGACAAGAAAACGTAAATTTTTATGTTTTAATCTTTCCATCAAAAACTACCCTCTACATATAGTGCGTCTCAAATTTTACATATAAAACTTTAACGAAATCTTTCTTAACGTACATTTACAATGCGACGAAAAAAGTAAATTTTATCAGAACTCCAAACCTAAATGTCACCTTACAAAGACCTCCCTTCATCTCGAAGAAAATTTCATAAGAGGAAGGCTCTAATTTTCACGGAACATGAAATACGCTAAATATGATTTTTCCAAGAACATTATAGTAATTTTCAATGATAGTAAAGATTTGAAACAATGTCCATTCGAGAAAAACACCTTTTCAGTTCCTCTTCGCGGAGAGGCCCGCTAGGGGCCTCGCCCATTTCACCCCATCCCTCGTCGCATCCAGTGAGTGACCCTGGGCACCGCCCCCCGGAACATCACACTCCGCTCGTTGAAGTCCCCTCTCCGCCCCAATGCCTCCCCGCCGACATAATGGTCTCCTTTGCTGTGGAAACGGAAACGGCTGACCTCGGGAGCTGAACAAATCCCTTCCTCGCATAAAAAAGCCGATATCACTGCTCCTTTTCTCGTTCACTGCGACCCTTTACAGCTCACGGCCCATGTGATTTGAAGCACATGAAAACGCCCATGACCCTCCTCGAAGAAGAGACTAGCCGATATTTCCACGAACGCTCCTAACGATTTCATATGTAGCTCCCTACCTCCTCTCTCTATCCACCGTTCTTTCGAATTTCCGAGGAAAACACTTCCAAGTTCCCCATACAACCTTCCACGTATGCCTATACACCTATATATCCCCTGGTAACGGATATTTGCTAGCGGTGAAGTGTGAAAAACATTGTACTGCTAAAATCTGGTCAACCAAAAAGATGAGGAAACATTTGCGTAAATCATACAACCATGAGTCAGGTGTCATCTCATATTTCTTCGTATCTAAGTCGCCATCCGTCAAAGATCAAATGGCAGAAATTTATCAAAGTAATATTCTCTTTACTTTTTTCTCAACCCTAAGTAGGGTGACAAATTGTAATATAATCAATAAATATTTGAGTAACAGCAAGTATCTGAAATTACCTAATTATCAACTGCAAACTGAATTCAATAAACTCTCGTAGATCATATTTTTATGAGGCTATTTTTCATAGTTGGATTTTTAGTAAAGGAATATACATAAATTTCTCCCAAATTTCCAACAATTAATTACATTCGTCAACCAGTTCCGATAAAAAAAACGCCAATAAATAGGATTTTATCGGGCAATCGATACAAGACACAGGGAATTTACAAAGCCTTAATTTACTATACTACTATAGGCTTTGAAAATGGTGTGTGCACGCAATCAAACACTACTACTTGTTACATATTTAATGATTCATTTGCATATTTTCTGACATATTACACGTTTCAAAAATTATATACGACTAATTATTTTCATTTTCCGATTCGCCTCATTAAGCAAGAGCAATTAAAGTCACTCAAAGTTCAACTCGCATCCGTTTGAGAGGGCCTTCCACCCTTTTCCTCGCACTCTCCTTCCCTGCGCTCAAATTCCACAGGTCAATGAGCCACTAGAGTCACGAAAAAGTTAGCAGCGCGCTGGGACTCCCATTTTCGGAAGCGATTATCTCGCCTCAACCCCTTCACTTCTTTCCCAACCCGAACCAACCACCAGACTCTTTAAAAAAAGGGAATCCCATTCACACAAAAAAGTTTCTACAATTCTTATCCTGTTCGCGATTCTATATGCGCGTGCTCTTACCACGTTCCTGTTTTCCGCTTACAAATCCATTAAAATTACACACACACACACACACGAAACTTCACTCCAAAATTGCTATTTTTCATCGTGATTCACAAATATATGCGACATGTAAAAATGGGCGGCGAGTAATATACTTTTCTTTTTTTCCTCTATCAACTGCGATTCTTAATGCATTGAGATCATCAACTCAAGGGCGTTTCATTCATAATACCGCAACAAAATATGAAACTGATGGTAAAGGCATTGGTATTAAATGACATTACTTAGATCTTGTAGAGCTCTGCCAACTCATAAAATTAACCCTTTCGCTGTCGTATGGTTTTTAGAGGAGGCGGCCGACAGCTGATGTCATTTGGTCCATGAGGGAAGGGTAGGTAAGGAATGGTGGAGGGAAACCCGGCGTCGGTATTTGCCTGCTCTTAACGAAAGGCACCAAGGGGACCACGGTTTAACGGAGTGTTGCGCTTGGAATGTCCTCCACAGAGCACTCAAGCAGATTTCGGTCAGTCTCTGAAAATTCTCTGCCACCGCCGGGATTTGAACCCGAGCTCACGGGGTGGGAAGCCAACACTCTAGCCACCACACCAACCCGATCCCCCCTTTTGCTGTTACGGCTATTTTAATTTTATCACCCATAATGCTCAAGCCCGATTCCAATGTAGAGCTCTACATATAAAATTCTTCTGTTTTTGTAGAGCTCTTAATACTGTAGAATAAATGTCAATTCATCAGTTTTGTTAAAAGTTTATATAATCTCCAGTATAAAAGTGAAACTAACTCATAGCATTATGAATAAACTGTTTTTCTTGTGATTAAAAGGGACCGATACATCGGCAACTTGAGCGTCCAACGTTTAAACCTTCTATGACATTTTACGAGAATATCGTCCTAAAAATAGCCAAACCTGTAATAAAAATAGATAATCACATAAGACGCAATCAATTTATACCTTTATGCTATGAACAAGAATTATATTAGTCCTTTATTATGAGATTCCCCCCATTTTCCTGTAAGGGGCGGCTGTCGTATTCCTTGCCTCATTTCCGTTCCCATACAATAAAAGTGTGATTGTTCCGACGCATGAGTTCTTCATTTTTCTGTGCGACTTTCCCTGTACTTCTCTGGACGACGAGGACGAGAGAGCTATAGACTCCTACATTTCTTCATAACCTTGCGTATGACTATTCTCAGATTTATTTAGCCCGCTACTTATGCTCTAAGAACATTTTAAATGAATTATCATCATCTTCGGAAAGAGTAACAAGGAAATGTCTAAGTTGCATTGCCCTTAACATGTATAATTTATTTTGAAATTGGGAAAAACGATAATATTATATTAATATACGTGTCTTCTAATTTAAATAGGAAATAAAATATCAAAGGCTACTATGTGCCATGCTAGCCTTTCATTTAAAATAGTTTTGGGTACCAAAACATATGTAGTAAATATATTACACTACAAAATATTCTAAGTTTTTGACCTGATCTGGATTTCCCAAAGTAAACTAAAAGCCATTCTAATTCACCAGCTTTCGAAAATACTTCCCAAAAAGACGCAGAGAAAAGGCAAAAAAAATCCAAAATAAGCTACCGACGTATAACAGCCGGTCGGAAATGGAAATTCAGTTGGTGCCACTATGCCGAAATACTTTAGATAAGATGGTATTAGCAAATATTAGAAAATATCAACACTCGCATTAATTTTTTTCCTGTGCCAGTTAAATATGGGTGTTAGCAATAGTAAGTATGCTATTTCTGATCCATCTCAACTTTATATGTATCACTCCTTCGACAGACGCCAGTTTTTACTCACGTTTTCACCCCAATCACCAAATCATGAAGTTCTGAACCAGTGGCGTAAGCCAAATGATTGGACTTACCTGAAAATAAAAGGAAGATATATAAATATCTCATAACATTGAAATTACGTAATTTCCGCAAAATTGCCATCGCATCATAATCACTACGATGGGATTTGTCAACAATATGCTACCAGAAAATATAATGGCTGCAAAGAAAGGTATTTCAATCCCATATTGTTGTTATTTACAAGCATTATACAAGACATAAAATATTTTTGATATTGATATAAATATATTATAAAATCGAAGGTTGGCAGCCCTCTTAAATTATGGCTGTATTAGATTTCATCACTGTATGATAGGGTTAAAACACCCTAACTTTAGCAGATATGAATAAACAAGGAATAACTTGAATTACATAATACACTCGCATTTCAAGAACTAAAGATGCATTTGATGCTACCAGAAAAATAATCTGCCTTTATGTCGTGTTCAGGTATTTATTATTTTATATATTATCTTAGGTGACCAGAATGCTGTTGTCAGCAAAGATCAAGGCGGAATAATAACCGGAAAATATTGAAATACAAAACCGAAAGAAAAGGTTAAACAAAGATAGGCTACACAGAATTCTGCACTGATTACAGGCTAGTAGTTGCAAGCTCTCTATTAGAAAATCCCACGCGAAGAACATGCACGAGAAAATGGGAGAAGACCTAGGATGATTCCAAATTGATTATATTCTAGTGAAACAAATATTCAGATATCAAGTGAATAAATACCAAAGCTACCGCGGGGTATACACCGACAGTGGACACAACTCAATAATAACGAAATGCCACCTAAAATTCAAAACCTTAAGGAAGCATTGAAAAGTATTTGGAAGGTTAATAATTGTAGGAGACTCAGCATCAAAAGACATTTAATGAAGCTGAGGAAAAATAATACGAGATAACATAGGCAAAAACTAGTGAAAGAGGCCTGGATAAACATTAAAATCTAGAGGCTAGAGGAAGCAGATGAAGAAGTTTTGAAAAAGTTATGGATCACGCAAGCAACCATATTTCTCATTAATGAAAGAATGAAGTACAAGAATTCAATAAACATAGAAAGGACAAAATAGATAAAAATAATCACAAAGAAAGCTAAGATATCAGTATGCAGCCGAGGAGAAAAAGTCAAGACTGACATAAAAATAATGAAGCATAAGCTGGAAGAGGTAAGTGAATTCAGTTATTTTTGTAAGCAGAATAACTAGCGATGTAAGAAGGAAGAAAGTAATCATCAGCAGATTAACCCAGGCGAAGAGAGCATTCCACCAAAAGAAAGATCTACTTAATAGCGAAAATTTTAAACATAGATGTAAGGTCGTAGCATAATAGGAACTGCGTCAAACCATTCTTAGGATTGTTGACCAGTGATGATGACGATGTATAGCGAACTCTTTTCGACATTTAACTTATATTAGACACGAACATTCCACCTCCAAGAAAATATGAAGGTAAAATTTTGATATATTGGGTAAATATTAGGAACAGTCTAATATGTATGCCCTGAAAGTACCAAAATATCATTTAAAACTTATAACAAGTAATTCGTTTTAAAAGAGACCGGTCAGTGATTGATAATGTGCCCGCATTATTACTAAAGCCGGCCATTTACAAATGAATTCGGAAGGGCCCTTCAAACAAAAAATTATTTTTGTATTAACCTTACAAAATTTCGACCATTTTTCTTGGAAGTATGGCATCCTAAAACATTATTATATGGTTTGGTTTTTATCGTTTTAGTTTTATTATTTTATATTTTATGGCATTTATATTTTATATCGGTCGTTCTGCATAGTTGCTATGCAAGTTATTATGTTTAAAATACATAAATAGGTATTCGGGTTAGAAAGACAATAGAGTCCACATTGCATTGAGTTCGGTGTTGTTATTTAGCTTTTTTATTTTCGTTGAGTTAAAAGAACTCCCGTAAGAACCCTTATTTTGGTGATCCCGACGCAATATGGTCGTTACACGAAAGACGCGGAAGGAAGAAGACGGCGACAAGACTGTTCAATTGCAATACCAAACCATATAATAATGTTATTAGGACGCCATAGAAGTAGGTACCAAAAATATCTAAACCATCATTTCTCTCAACATTCCTTATCAATCATTCTTCCCCTTCAATTCGCTTCATTCCTTCCCTGCCTTCAAAACATTCCTCTTTCTTCCTCCTTTCCATACCCTTACTCCTTTATTGTGCTTATGAAAGCTTACGGTTTCTCCACTACCACTACACAATTAGGAATTTTAATTCATAAATTGTTTACCAATCTGTATCAACCACCCTCATATTGATCCCTCTTTGATGAAAATACAGGTTCTCTCTGAATAAAATTTGTACCCATTGATAAAATTTCAACTCAGTAGATTCAATCAACAGCGTTTGTTTTCTCTCAAGCTCTTGGAAGGATGACAAACAAATGAAAAGCAAATGTTTTTATTTCTTCACCATGTAAATATAACGCAGCAAACTCAATTACTTCCTGCTAATGACAGATTTTTGGTCAATTCTAATGGCTCCATTAATGAGTTTTTGGTAGTTTAAATGGATCCCTCTTTTAATCCCTCACTCAGCTTTAAGATCTTGTTAGGAGATTACAAGAAAAAGTAAATATCAATAAAAGTAATATGAAGCAATGAAATTGCCGTATTTTCAGTTCGAAAATTTTCCTTGTCTCGCCTTTCATACGCAGTGGTTCCATAATATTAGCATTTTTTGGAGTAATTAGAGGTGATTATTTAAGACGAAACCCATACTAAAGACCGAAATTTATTAATTATTCACACCACGACTTAATCAGAATCGATTAAAATATTTCATACACAATTTTATGAGTATTGCAAAATAGCATAGCAACTTACAACCTTAAGTAAACTTACGCCCTCAAAAGTAGTTAATTATTAGGTTTAACGAAACGGAATCAAGGATGAGGCGAAAGGAAGAGGCAGAGAGGTGGCTAGCTCCATTCGTTACCTATATATAAATACGCCTTATGCTGTGCTATGAATTTTTTTTAAATGGGTGTGAATTACATGATTAGTAAAATATGTGTCCTGTTACTTTTATGCAAATCATAAAAGGTAGACAACCGAAATATTAACTACATCCAAAAATATAATGCCTTATTCTGTGGTAAAGAGATTGTTATCAAGATCCTGAATGGATCCCTGAATGCGTCCAAAAATGCCTCAAGTTACTCGCAGTAGCGTAAAATATATGTTTTCTTACAAAAAACGCCTTTTACAATTTTTCATTTAATGAACTATTTACCCGGAAGGCAAGTTAATAAATTATAAATTTTATTTTTCCATCTAGAGCACTAAAAACTGATGTGTATAGAGTGCGCATCGCATTGAGTGAAAACAAGAAAAGCATTTACTTTCTCGGGGATAATGTTAAATAAAAAATATTGATACGTGTGCAGTGATATTACATATTGTATCATTGCATTCAATGAGGAATATGGAGTCTGCAAAATCAACATCCAATTGCCATGGCCAGTGGTCTCAAACACGTCAATGTCGGGGACACATATTATTAAAGAACTATAAAAGTACTTGAAGAAATGAAGTCATTTCAAGGAAATGGAAATGACTCCATTTCTTCTAGTATATAATCTTCAGTTACCAAACTTATAAGCATCAAGTTGAAAATTTTCGTCATTTTAGAGGAAAAATTCAATAGAATACCAAAGAGGATTTTCCTGATTATCAACGAATAAAAATCTGGTTTGTGCACCGCTTGGACGAAGCTTTTTAATATCAACACGTTCTCCACTAAGAGGAAATATTCAATCGGAAAATTATAAAATGAATATTAACTTTAGTTTCATATATTTGTGCTGATGGTGATGTTCCTCGCAAGCTATTGTACTCCCCGATTGGGTGTGTTTATTTTTTGAGACGTCAATCTCTACTCCCGAGCCGAAAATACTTCAATTATGACCAACCAGTTACCTTAATCTCAAGAAAAACCTTGCTTATTGACTATGCTTATAAATGCCCTAATTTAAAGTATTTCCCCAAAGAGAAGGTAGAAAAGACTAAAAAGCATTTACTTCCTTTCTCGAACCACCTTCAAAAATATAATATTTTCATCAACAACGCAAATTGGCCACTTATTGTGATCAATATTCATCACGTGAGTTGTAGATATCCCATAATATCAGGTTTGACGGGAGCGTAAATACAAACGTAGGAGAGAATGAGGCATGGAAACAGAGAACGGGGATCGGTTTGCTGTGGTGGCTAGTGTGTTGGCTTCCCACCCCGTGGTCTCGGGTTCAAACCCAGGCGGTGGCAGAGAATTTTCACAGACAGCCCAATCCCTGGATGAGTGAAGTGTGGAGGACATTTCACGCTCAACACTCTATCCGTCGGATGGGACGTTAAGCCGTGGTCCCCTTGGCGCCTTTTATTACAAGCAAGCTAATGCCGACGCCGGGTTTCTCTCCTCCCTTCCTTCCACACCCTTCTCTCATGGTGCAAATGACCTCAGCTGTTGGTCGCCTCCTCCAAATATCATACCATATGTCCATCTCTCCTAGGACCATACCTTTCCTAGAGAGTGGTCACTACAATTCACCAAAAAATCGGGCAGGCCATTTGGAAGCACATTTTCCTGCCTGCTGCTGAACAGAACCAAGACAGATCATTCACAGGAATCAGCTTATCACCAAGGAGAGAGATACAAATGACTCAGAAAGAACACCATACCGGGAATTTAGAGCGGTGCATCGTGGTAGCAGTGTTGGGCGGGAAAGAGGCGATCGAGGGGAGGGGGAGAATGTGTGGAGGGGATGAAGGGGGTGCGAGACAATGCTCGTGGGCGGAGAGGAGAGCGAGGCCGTCGGCGGGCGTGGCTTCGATCCCTGCCTCAGACGGGCAGACAGACGCTCGGGGTATCCCGCGGGCAGGGAAGGCAGCCAGAAGGCACACGCAAACACAGACGAGAGCACCCACCGTGTGTGCCTACTTGCGAGCCCTTCCTCTTGCTGCTGCCTCACCCCCCACCTCCCTGCCACCCCAAAAACTCGACTCCTCCTAGCCCACCTCCACAACACACACAATTCTCAATTCTCTTCTTCCTCTTCGCTGCCGAGCGAACATCGGATCTCTTCGAGCGACGGCGGTAGCCATGGGATACGGGAGAGGAGTAACAGAGAAAGGAGGAGAGAGAGAGAGGGCTTGGAGGTCGTGTACCCGACTTCATTATCTCGGGCTGGATCTCCAGCGAGTCGCGGGAGAGGGCGGCGGGAGAAGGCCCGAGGAAAAATGAGAAAGAGAGGGGGAGGGACCACTCCACCGACCCGTCCCACGACCTGCCTCCTTACTTTCTCCACGTAGACTCCTCCAACCATCTCACCCCAAATACCCTTCATTGTGTTCCATCTGCCCATGCTCTTACCGCGGCGCGGAGTGGCCGTGGCTGCCTCAAGGTTGAGGGAGATGGAAGGGGGGAGGTTTCAGCCGCGTCCCGCCACCGAGGAATCCCCTCCCACTGCCGAACTCGTTGAGAAAGAAAGTGCTCCGACAGTGCAACGGAGAGAAGGACATACAGAATAAGGGGTGAATGAATCGGGGGTGGACACAGTAAAGGGAGGAAGACTGTTCCTTTATCCCTTGTCTTCCTTCCCTTCCCAACAACCACATCGGTGTGCAAGCCGTAAAAGCCCTTCGGTCCCCAAAACAATGCGCCTCCCTCTCATTCTTACTTCCATTTTTTTACGATTCACGTCGAGTATTTAGGGGGAAGTCCTTTCCATGACGGACACGCTTGAATGACCACATGACCAGAGAACAGAGGATTGAATGAAATGGCATTGCGATGAAAGGCCTTACGGTTTCCAACGGGGAGATTTTTTCGAACTGCACCGACGTTTTGATGACGCTGAATTCATCACCATCATCAGGGGGTAGGCTATGTTATAGGAATGTCGCTAAGTTCAACTCTGTTATCTGGTGCGATACCTGAGAGCTTAAGTTCAAATTATATTCAGTTTTTGATAAGGAAAGGAACAGATATATCATTAAAAGGTGGGATTCAACTCCGTACTGAAAGGGGAGAAGAAGGAATCTTTAAAATAATTTTGGCATAAATGCATGAATAAGTGGAATAAAATCAAAGCCTTAGAATTTTCTCAAGGAAAAGTGTCACATTCTGCGAATACTGCAAAGAAAATACCACAAAATAGTATTAAGAGGAGGCTTTACTTTCGCTCTTGGTAGGGTAAAATGTTAACTTCCCATAATAGGGAAGTGCACTAATTTTTTTTTATTGCTGAATTTGAAAGTTTAGCCTAAAAAAGAAACATTAGTATAGTCACTTTTATTTCCTGCATCTGGGGTATGCACTTTAAAACGTTTTGAAAGTCGGAAAATTTCATGTTGCGCTGAAAAACAGTGCCTCCATCTTGATTGAGATGTGACGTCACAAGGCAGTAGTCACCAGTGGAGTATCGCTGTATTATGTCGCCTTCTTTAGCGCGGCGAGAGTTTCCGGGAATCAGTGGAGTTTGCTTCCTAAAAATGTCGTCTAGTACCGAAAACATGAATTCAAAATAGAATTATAAATGATTTTTTGTTCCAAATTTCATCTCGACGTCGAAACAAAAGCCTGGAGAAGATATTCATTCCCGTGCCTTAAGCACAAGCTATACGGAATAAATGGTTCAAGGCTGCTCCTGACTCTTACCTATCGATGATATTCTGTTTTGAAGTTCATTTGAAGGTATTTTAAGATCAAATTGATATTTATAATAATTTACTTAATAGGTACCTCAGTCACATCAGAAAGTGTGTTAAGTCAAAATATAGCATCTTCCGCGTAGACTTACGTAATTTATAAATTGAAAGTAGTTTGGTTGAAGAATTGTGGCGCGACTGTTATTTTACACGACCGGGCAAAACGCGTACTTTGCCCATGATATGTGCATGTATGATAACAAACGATTTTTGTTAAAGTTAATCTTTATTTGTTGAAAGTAGTACATTTATAGGTGATACAGATATAAAGGTACACAGCAGGTCGCGCGGCGTAATTTGTACTCCACTGATGACGGGTTCATCTTGCTGATCTAAAAAAATAGCTACAATACCTCGAACTTTGAAAACTCGCAATATAGGCAGTCAAAGTACATTGTAGGAATACACGAGACCATTCTAGCCCAGAATGTACGTACAATGTTGAAATCCTTGGTTTTCAAAGATTGACGTATTTTATACGCCAGCGCGCCCGGTCCAGGGTTATCAACTTTTATTTCATCCTATTTGTTAATTGGAATTATATTTCGGAATGGTTCTTTTAGCACTGCTTCTGAGGTAAACTGGTAGGTACTGAGTAAGTAAACTCCCTTTGGAGTAATGTGAATTACAAGTGTTCGAGATGTATGGCATTTTATATTCAATTTGTGTTTTATTAATTATGTCTGTACACATATTATTGCTTGCCTCGAGCCTTTAATGGTATGTGCTCTTGCAAGAGTGGTTTTCATTTTTAATGTGGAAGTTGGTCAGTATAAGCAAAGAAAAAATTAACATTTTAGCGCACACCAATCCTTGTAGTCATCGTAGCTCTGCGTTTGTAATGGCACTGCTAAAATACCTTAAGGCCATTATGATGATAAAAAAATT
The DNA here is from genome assembly GCF_921293095.1 of Ischnura elegans. NCBI lineage: Eukaryota > Metazoa > Arthropoda > Insecta > Odonata > Coenagrionidae > Ischnura > Ischnura elegans. Next base: position 28,849,113 of record NC_060246.1, read on the forward strand.
GTCTTATGTCAATGATTGCTGCAATTATAATTAATGATAAACTTGACGCCGTATGATCACAATGAAGACAACAAAAAAACATGCCATGACATAGTCTTGAACCATGGTCTTATAAATGGGAAACCATACACGCTACCACTACCCCATCCGACCCATTACGTAACGTATGATATTTTAAATTTATATGTATGGCTTGTGAAAAGTAACGCATGAAAATTAATTAATTACAGCCTAACTGAGGCCCTAATTGAAAAAGATGGAGCAAGGTACGAGGTCTCCCCTTGTTAGCCTTAACGTCTCGCATTTCTATGGAGCGTTGAACCTGTCCTCCTTTTTAAAAAATTCAGTGACCATAAATACATCAAAGTTTGGTATACCATTTATAGATCGTTCGAATTTTCCTTCTCCCAACCAAGATTATCTTTCTTGTACCCATCCTGGACAACGAACCATTGCAACAACCAGCCATCACGGAAATAAGGCTAACATCCCATGATTCTAGTTGTGAAGGGCGAACGTTCCGGCTGGCGTGAATACATACGCAACGAATAAGTCTTGCAGCAAACGTCTTAAATAAGTTTATTAGTTTGACTCGGTTCTTACAAAAAAGTTTTGGCATGATAAACGGCATTGTGCCAAAATATACCCAGCAAAAATAAATACCATTACCTATTTATTAAAGATTCAATGTGCCATTCGTACTACTCTTTCCAAACTTGAAGTTGACACGTAAATGAATATTAATATATTACGCAATGATGAAGTAATTTACTCAAAAGAGAAGCAGCCACATATATATTCTGAAGATATTTTATGACAGCAAAAAACGGATACCCTCAAATTCTGTACGAGGGGCCTGACTAAGTATGTATTTTTTACTTTACTTAAAAGTAATGGAATTTTTTTAGACGCACAAAAAATGCCAGATCGTAGAAAAGGAAAACCAAAGTCATACGAACCAGCTTTTTCCCAGTCTTTAGAAAAGCTCTGTGTAACGCGCAGTTTAAAGAGAAATGCAATCCGTCCCCTCCCGCGCTTCCCTCCAAATAGCCTCCAAGCCTGCTATTGCCACCAATGAATCATAAGAATCATATGCTCATTCTGAGGAAAGATAAGTTTTGAGAAATTGATGAGTGCACGAATAAAAACGCAAACTGTAAAGTGAATTGAGGGTTACAGATAAATTTCCATCGAATTGACGACCTCTTTTGATGTCTGATACCCAAGTGGGGTCGTTCTTCTTTATACCCCGCAGTTTTCCTCTTATTACAACTCTTTCCGTGAGACCTCCACTCTCATCCATCCGATTCCTAGCCCTGCCTCCCATATCCCACTCTTCCAACGCCAATCCCACTCACGAAAACCCAATTCCGGTGCACCTCGATAATGTTTTCACACTTGGGGCGAAATGGCTCTCCATGTAACTTGGACGTTGTTCCATCCTCGCGCCCTCCGGACCCTGACTTTTATCACCCTTCTCCCCACACTTCCTTTTGTGTTCCTTCCTCCAGGGGGATGATGTTAGCAGACGGCCACGGATGGACAGCATGGAGGAGAGGATGAATTTTAAGCAAAAGAAGTAGGAGGGAGAATAGGGAAATAAAGATGGACTACGGCGGCGGATTCCATCCACATAATACCCTGCGAGCCACCTCTAGGATGTTTGGCAGGAAGTGATCAATCACCAGCATGCAGCATCCAATGTGATTCCAACGTGCACAACACACGACACAAAAAATAGTTACGCATACTAACAAATTATACTACCGCACTTATTCAAAGGCAAAACTTGCAAACAACTCATTACGATTTTCTGCCAACAGAGCTAGAACAAAAAAATCATGCTGTTAGAAATAATGAGAATATTTAGAAACATGCATTGAGGTATACATAAGTTATTAAGCTACAATACAAGTCACATAATCTATTTGTGAGTTCTAACGCTACCGTTATAGTCTCTTATTAATTAAAGGGTGGTTAAGGGGGTTCGACTGACCCCTCACCCGACACTTCTCGAAAAATATTATAACCTGGCGATCTTCAAGGTGGCTTCCCAATGAAAGTTTTAATTGCAACAGTTCAACAATATGGCTTAAAAATTTGTTATGATCATTCTATGAAGTCACTTGTCTACGCCCATTAGGCCTCAGACGCGTTAGTAAATAGGTATTGCATGCCACCAAGGAGTCGCTGAAAGTGATTAATCAATGACCCTCTTACTCCAATAAAAAAGCTTCTTTATTCTCCCCTGAGATGAAGAGAAAGTACTTAATAATTTGGAGGAGAGGAAGAAAGCAAAAATGCATAAATATAAAGGTTTTATTGGTCACTTGATTAGTAAATTTCACAGAAATTCATTTTAGCAGTTAATTGAAGATGAAACATTATTTCCCTACAGCCAAAGTCACTCGCAAATTAATAAAAAGTCGCACGGAGGAACAAAGCATTTAACAGTAAAAATAAATTTAAAGTACAGATTTAAAAATAATTAAATATCAGAGAATATTCTCAGAATTGAAAACATAATATGTGAGATAGCGGGCAATGGTGATTTTCTGAGTTACAAACGCATCTCAGCATATAGCTGTCCTACGGAATTTTCCACCCCGGTGGGTTATTTTTTTAACATGTTACATTCAGTCGTACCTTTCTGACTTTGTTAACAATAAAGAGGGTTATATCTATCATTCCTCACAAATATAACTGTCTTGTACAATAAACGGCTTTGAACTAGGCGTATAAACGTAATGTTACAACTGCTATGAGGAAAATGTAACCCTATAATTGAGGAGGGAGTAGAAGCAGACGAAGTTCATGTGGTGACATGGGTAGTGGATTTAAAGAAATGCTGACTGTCAGGAGATGGAGGCTGGTAGAAGGAGGCTTGAGCGTAAGGATGGCATTGTAGGAAAACCCTAAATTCATTAGTGACGATAGTAGAAAAAGATAGGGCTAATTTGAATAGAATGAGGAAAAAAATCACGGATTTTCGTTATTCATTCAATGCGTCATAAGACGACGCAAAGTCCACGGTGAACAAGGGAATTTAATAGTGTTCGGAGAGAAATGGACGTCGTTCCGCTGACACGGCTATCATTAAAAATTTCTAAACTCTACAAAAAATTCTATAAAGGCCAACGTATGGCAGGGTTACTTGTGATCCATCCTTTCTCTCCCAGGCGTAGAAGAGAGTTATGTTTGGTTAAAATAACAGGAATCACCAAAAACAGCACAAAACACGAAGCTGATGGGTAGCAAGTAAGGGAAGTAGGAAAAGAGAATGATAAACAAGGAAGATATCCTCCAGAACATGTCCTCGAGGTTATTTTTCCATTCCACACAATTCCTCCTCCTCACGGTATGGGGAAGGGGAAGGAAGAACGATCAATTACGAATCCCCCATCTCTCCCGGTGAGAATGTTTCCTCGTGCACGACAAGAATCATCTCCATGGGAACGAAATATAAATCTTGAGAGGAGGACATTTTATTTTTTAATCGCTTCCTGCGTCATCGAACCGAGAACATATTTCTCCAGGTGTGTCCACCCCACCTGTCTGTCGCCTTGCAACTGGATCCGGGTGGAAAAGAGGGAATAATGGGCACGGGGATTAACAATGCACATCAAACAAAACGCGCGCTAAGCATTGATCTCCGTCTGGCTTCCCGGATTGGAGGAACGGATCCCGCGAAGGGGATCGCATCCCACTCCATCTCCGGATCAACGTGATTGGCGTGATTCACGAGCGCTCCCATTGCCGCGTGCAAATGAAAACTGCGTGACGTGCTCATAATGCATGTATGCACTTAGATTATTGACGAAGCCTCAAGGATCAGCATCAATCGACCACGAGGACGGTTCTTAGGGCGGGGATTATGTGTAACTGGAACGCATGGAGCCACCATTCATCGGATCAATTAGAAAACGCTTCACAAGAATTAGATTTTCAATCATGATTAAATTATCAAAATATTATTCAAGAACAAAATAGAGTAATATTCTCGGTCATTACAAATGGAGGGGTAACCTTTATTGATTTCTTTAGACTAGAATAAATACTTTGCCAAAATTCCAATCCGCAGTTCGCACTGATCACAATTAAATTTTTACACCACTAATATTAATTTAGCAATCAAACTTTAAAAATCTGAGAAAAGATAAAAATATGTAATTGGTATGGGTGTAAAACCCATAAAAAGGGGAAAAATAATTGCAAGAATTACATTTTTAATACCTCCTTTATGGCGGAATTTTTTTATATCATTTTGACTGGGTGTAAATAATAAGGCACCATCGCAAACGACTGAAACTAGAGCTCTTACCCACCATATAAGAAACAAAAAAAATCCAATGATATACACAGAATTATTAGAATGAAAACTGACAGACAGACTGACAGGAATATAGGTGTAGATGTGATCTATTCTCAATATGTCTTCAGCTCAATATTTTGAAGCAATGATAATGCGGATTCCTAAAAAAAATAAGCACCTAATTTATCGTCGCATAAATTTTCCAGCACGTGAAGATCGCTGTATGAAGCACCTAATTTCAACACATGAAGATTTTCATCAGTCATTTTAATGGGAGACTTTCCACAAAATTCTAAATTTTGAACGATACCGAACGTTTACATTAACAATTGCAAAAGAAACATTTTTTTATGGAATTTAATGGATACTTTATTCACCACCTTTCGTCCTTGGAAAGCGAGAGGTGCTTTAGTCATTCTTATATCTAAGTTTAGAAAATGACTCTTGTATCATCTTAAGCGTGAAGGTTTATCTTTAAGAGTATGACTCACCACCACTGGTTAGTATAGAGCACCAAATTTTCAGTAACCTACAAAAGCTAACTTTGCACGGAATAAATATTAAGTTAAGCGCTCATAGAAACAGTGGAAGTGGGAAACACAATTTGCGTCCATAAAAGAAGTTAATAAATTTGGTGCAAAAAGTACTAAAACCGACAGCTTTTCGTCGTGACCTCTTCAATCACACGATGGCTATTACAGGGTCTCGAGGCAGCACGAAAACAATTAAGTCTCGCGGATGCATCAAGGATAACAGAAATGGTCCGTGGAAGTAAATTGGCGAAGGAGGGAAAGAGGTAAGGGGTGAGAAGGAGAGGGGATACCGCTGTGAACGATTGTTATTACCGCCGGGCACTCGGCCGCTTGTTTTATGTCGTCCCGGTCAATTGCGACCACTCGAGCACATTGACGCGGAGATTGCCGGCGGGACACCGAGCCAAGAGACTACTAACTCATTGTGTTTGGGGCGACGTGAAGGGGGCGGGAAGGGTAAAGCCAAACCCTATTCGAAGGTTCTCCGATCGTGGGCCAGCCTCGGCGACGAGAGAGAAGTAAGGAGAAGGTGAGGAAAGCGGGAGAAAGAAAAGGATGGAGCAGAAATCGCGATAGATGGGAAACGGAGAACAAGTGCGGTCTCCTAGGAGCCAAAGTGAGTGAAGAAGGGAGGAGATGGGAAGGCAATAGCAGGAGAGGTAAGGAGAGTAAGGGGCGCGAATGTTCAAGTCCAGGCACTTTTGAGGACGTGGTGCCCGGGAAAAGACGGAGGTTCAAGGGATATAAATTATAATAATAAATTTATCAGGAATCATGTGTCATATTTTCCAAGAGTTTTATGGGCAAATTATGGTAAATAGAAATAATTATTATTGCCAGGCGTTTTAGGTACATGGAAGATAATTTGATACCATTTCAGTAGTTCTGCCATCTAAAAAAATAAGAGAGGAGTAGGAAGGGGAACGTATATCCACCAATGGAAAAATAGATTTTGAAGAGATATTACGAGTGGTACAGAAGGCCATAAAAATCGCTGAAATGTAGGCCCAATTTTTATAAAATAAGTTTTTTTTCAGTAACTAATGAATCCGTAGCTTATATTGGCAAGCATCACGTTGATTTTACAATGAATTTTAATACGCTTACAGGAACAAAGTCATATATTGCGAGTGCTGAACAGATTCGGAATCTAAAAGAGCTAAAGAGCTTGACCGCTTATGATGAGGAATATGTTTTAAACATAGCAGCTCGGAGACAAGGGATTTCAAGTTCCACCAGGCAAAATATTGCAAAAAGAGGGCAGATAGCTAAGAAATACATACGGATAAAAAGGATGTCTGACCCATTTTCATAAAAAATACCCTAATTCCTTACGATGCGTAAAGAAAGATAACGATTGAGATGACAGAGATGAAGGAAAAATATTTGTCTCAGGCGACACTTAGTAGAATTTGCTAATCTCGTGAGTAATAATCACACAGGTATGTACTTTTAAATATAGAAAGAGTACATACGTGCGTGTTCGCTACCTTGTATTTCTACTTGATGATGACATTCCACGTCGGAAACATGATTGGTGAAATAAACTATGTGGTATTGCAAAGCCCTTGCTTTTCGTTGAAGAGATGAACGAAACAGAGGCAAACACAGAGAGAAAAAGAGAAGAAGAAGGCAAAGAAGAGACGGAGGTCAGACTTTCTGAGCGTACAAGTGGCCATCTTCCGTCCTCCTCACAGGACCATAAACATTGAAGCAAGGAGAGTTTTCTGAGTCGGTGGCTGAGGGAAGGAGTCTGAAGGGTGGGTCCGCTCCGGGAGGAGTAGGTGGGTATCCCGGAGTTTCCGGGGGTCGAGCGAAAGAAGAGAAAGGAAAAGGAGGAACCCTTGGAGGCAATAATGGCGTTCCCGGTGCCATGTCGCCAAAGCGGCCCGCAAACCCCCCATTCCAAAAACTCTTTCCCACTCCTTTCCACATCTCTATCTCTCTCACACTTCTTCGGGTCCGCAACGATACCGCCCACTGCAAACTCTCGGCCTTTTCCCGCCATTCTCTCCCTTCCAGTCGCACTCGACCCGGGAATATGGTGCTCGGGAAGAAGGAGGCCCTGCCCTTTTAATTGGCCGTAAATCCGCGGTTGCCTTCCTAGACGACCGCGGCGCAATCGTACGACTTGAAGGAGTTCGCACGAGAGAAGAGGTTGTAGATTGCGAGCGTGGGGAGACGAAAAAAATGGAGGGCAGGGAGGGGTTGAAATACAGTTGGAAGGGGGAAAGAAAAATCAAGGCGATTGAAAGATGGAGAAAACACGACAAGTGGAGATACGAAGAAGAACTAAATTTTTTCCGCAATCTATTAAAGCTTTACATCCGGTTTCCAAAACATCTTACCCCGCGTCTGTGAACATATTATACATATATTATATACTATAACATATATTATCATTACTCTTTCAAGTAACAACAAAATTTTTAACTTCAAATCTGTTTAAAATAATAGAAAAGCATATTCATGCCTTTCTGATTCTCCATTAATTTGACAATGGTTCCAATACCTACAGTCATTGTAAAGGTAGGCATTATTTGGCTGGAAAAACCATGGCTTGCCGCACATAATGGCTTTTTTTACTTTTACCAAATTAAACAGAGGAAAATGGGACCAAACTGTTCCTTAGGGGAATTTGAGTCTTTGTCACTCAATTCAGCCCCGATACGATTTAAAACAATCCACTGTTAACTTTAATTAAATAGGTATAAAGGAAATTAACCATCAACGTCCAGCGAATTCCTCTTCTTTATCTATTTTCCCTCTCTCATTTTACAAATATTATGAAAAAGAAGTTAAATAGAAAGACTGGTGTACCAGCGAGAAGGTGGCGACTATTAAAATTGGGAAACTTAAAAATAATAATAATAATATGATTTATTGATCTTAGACATTGTCCATTAAGAACATATTATGGTTACAAAATACAAACTAAATACTTCCATTGGGAGAAATTTCCACACACACATTGGGAGAAACGCTACATGTCACCCGCTGCCGTGCAGAGTATATTCCTAAAAATATCATGATTTTGCTCCCAAAAGTTACATTTACTTTTTCAATTCATTCGGGGAACATACTACCTGGATTGAAGCTCAGTATACGACAGCACCTTTTCTATTCTAATGTGAGCTTTAAATGCTATGCTTGGATCTACCCTATTTTATTAAGAACCTTAGATATTTGCCATGGCAAATCATTGCGTGGGGTAGATTCAGTTAATATGTAATGCTTAGGGTAGTTAGCGGATGGTAATTACCAAAAAGGCTTGTATGAAACATTGACTCATAAAGTAGTTAATTTTTGAATGGCAGTGATCTCCTGAAATCTGATGAGTTATTTGACTGCAAAGTACACATCGAAGATCGACCTCTGGGTAGATATGAGTTATACTGAAACATAGTCATGATTTTATATATTTTATCCATTTCTAATATAAGTTTACCTCAATTTATACAGTAATTTACTCAACAATGATTACATTTATCATGTCAAAATTTACAAGCCCCTTACCAAAAGCCATTTCCAAAACCCAAATTAAATATTAGCGACAAAAATCTTTACCTCTTCTCAGAAAAATTGTTTCCAACCTCATTTTAAGTTAAAACCGATTTTACTCCTTCAAATTTGATTCCCCGGTATATTATAAAGGAAATATTTGAAACCAAGGTACTCATTTTATTTGTAGGAAAAGCAATATATCTGCCGAAAATTAGTAACTTTTTCTCGGTGAACAAACTAATAAGGATATGCTTAAAATAAATCATCTGATCCTTTGGGAAAATACTAGAGACCATAAAACATGACATTTTCTAGCCACGCCACCGAGATCCACAAAGATTAGTCAGCATATGCGAATATGTAACATTATTATCTAATGATGCGTAACCAGAATCTTTCGCTTACAAATAGCGAGCGTGATTAGCCGAGATGCCTGCCGAGGAAGCAAGATCAGATCACGTTCCATGAGAGGAGAAAAATGCGATAAATAGAGAAAAAAACTCAAAGGAGTTCTCATAAGAGATGACTCCATTCCTCTTTGCCGGGATCGCACGCTTCGCACAATCCAGGCTCTCTTTCCTATTTTTCTGGGCTCCTTTTTCCCATGACAACGCCCTTTGCCTCCTCTTCTCCATCATAACCTCCGGCCAACCCTCGTAGAAGTTTACCCTATCTCCCGACTCACTTTCCTTGATACTTCTTGCCGGAAAAAGAGGGACAAAATCCGGTAAATGGCATTAACATCGTCCATTTAGATCAGAAAATATACCAACTAGGTCTTTCTAGCGGCTTTTATCACTTGCATGAAACTTAACTAATTCAATTTTTTTTACCGAGGAACGAGATAATCCTGTTCTTACAAACGTAAGCATATACGGGAAATACTTAAAACATTTATTCACGTAAGTCATTGCACTACTTTATTCCTCTATGCAGGAGAGAATCCTTCCAAATGTCTGTTTTGTTGCTTCATCAATTTACTTTTGAATTAGTTTTTTGCATAGTCGATGAGCCATTAAATTTATTTAACAAGTACCTACCCGTGTCAATGCAATACTGATGCACAGGCTGAACTATCATCACAAGTTTTAAACGAATTTTCCGAGTCATAGGCATAGGGGGGGAGGGGCACGGGGGCACGTGCCCCCCCCCAGACCCTTATAAATATGCAACATTTTTAATACGGTCCCATTATTATTGCGTGCGTAACGTATTACGAGGTATCGTTGTGCACCCCCAGAAAGAAATCCTGGATTCGCCCCTGTTCCGAGTAGTAAATTGATTCTACACAAACACATGATCGTAAACATTAAAGTGAGTGCTACCTTATTGCTTTACGAGGATTCAGATAGAAGAAAGCGATCGAGAAATAGCAATCCCCCGATGAAAATGTTGCATATCCACAGAATTGAAGACACATTTTTCTATTTTTTCCAAAGTAAATGGAATGTTATGTATTTATATGGATATAGCTTAATGACATCCCAATATACTGAATTGAGCCATCTTGCATCTTCATATACAAATACATTGTACTGATATTGATTTTAAATATTTTTCAGGATATATCATGGCCGCTTTTTCGGTTTATACCCATGACTTCACAGTACCTGCCTGTTTTACCCCCCTAACGGACGGACCTTCCAGATTTCCCCGTATTTCAACCCCTCAAACCAGGGGTCGACTCTTCTAATCCCACCCCTTAGCCCAGACGCCGCTACCTGAGTAGCCGTCATTAGCAGGGGAGGGACGAGGGTGAAGCAGAGGGGGGTGGGGTGACTTTCTGAGGGAGGGTTTCTGGAGGGTGTTGCAATTGGAGAAACGGAGGAGGGGACGAAGGGGAGGAGGAGGAGGAGGGGGCGAGGGTGAAGATGGCGGGGTTGGTTTTAAAAGAGGAAGTAGACGAGGGAGAGTGCTGGAGCTTGACTGGATATCCGAGGGAGTCGCCACCGCCGCCGCACTTTAATTGGGGCGGAAATGAAGGCAGAAGGTGGTCCCTTGGTGAGTCGGGGAGAGGTAGTGAGGGGGTAAGGAGAGGCTGACGATAAGGTGGGGGGAGATGGAAGGAGGGTGCGAGCCGATGGAGAAAGGGATCCTGGGGACCGGAGGACTTTCCCTGCCAGGGGTTCGACTGTGATAAACAGTTCGGGAATCGCTGTGGCCAAAGCTTCATTATCTAACTCTTAGCATTCGTCTCACCTCCTGGATCTGATGAAATCATTTACCTACATGAGTTTTCTCCCATCCAGGTACTACGAAAATGTATATCTACGAACATATGGATATTTGATGCATATGAGATCATCAATAGGTCAATACTGTGAACGAGATAGACTACGAAATCGTTTTAACCTTTGCCAATCAACCTTTCGCATTCATCTTTTTTTTTCAAGGATAAGATTTTGATATTACCTACTTTATTTTATTTCCGAATTAGTGGTTCCAGCTTATCATCGGGTTTGGTGCAGCATCTTCACTTTTTGACTTGAAAAAGTAATTTCTTCAAGAGAACTAGGATTTGATAATTTTGGATAGCTGATTATATTGTAGTTTTACATATATCTATCTATCTTAACTTTCGCTCTATATTTATTTGAACAACATGGTCTCAGATAAAGAATTAAGCATTTTTTTTCGTAAAAACATTAGAACACTTATGGACGAGTCGCGATAATAATTTTGAAAAATGATTGTAATTATGATGAGCAATTAGTGAGTGTGTTTTTTAAAGTGAATAACCATTTTTATTCTGATTGTGTTTACTGAAAAATGTTTTGGGACCAACTATTCATTCCTCTTCCGATTATTGTTCTTTACAAATATATTGACCTAAAGGAATGCACTCAGGCTGAACTTCATCCCGATTTTTCTAGTTGATATGTATTATTCCCGGGGATAAGAGCACAGCAAGTTTCCTCAAGGCAAGGGCTACCTATAAATTATTAATAGCCGTATCTTCCCAGTAAGATTTTAAATCTAGATTGGTCCTTTTACAATCAGGTACCATATTTTCACTGTATAAAGCAGCAAGTAATATTTGGGTTAAGATACTAAAGCTAAAATACAACAAATATATACTAGAATGTGACTTGTTAGCAAGCCGTGACTTTACTCGAACTATTATATTAGATGAGATTACCTGTTGTCATTCCTTTCCCTGGAAAATTATCTCGTTCTCTCCCGACAAAATTAAGGCCAAAATTGAGCACTGACTCGGTTGCATGAGTTAGCAATGATTTATGTACACTCAACCTTTAATGGGAGGTAATTATAGGCTACAGGACGTAGATATCATTAAAATGCACTCACGCGATATGTAATACTCGCACTGAGCAAGTTTGAAGCTGTCAAACTCACGATCAATGCAACATTCATAATAATTTACATTTTCGGCGTTCACCTCAAACCACCACGCCATAAACGAGGCTGCAACCCGAAATACCCCATCCACCCACAACCTTCCCAGCCCATCCGTCCGAAAATGAATCGCACTGTATATCACGGCTACAAATGGCCCTTTTCTTTCCCCCAAAACGCATAATTAGTGGTCGAGCACGGGAGTTTGCCGAATTCAGGCTTCCCCTAACTTCCTTTCCCTCGGAGAAGGGGTGCGGGGGGGATGGGGGCGGGTGAAGTCCTACATCAATTAATTAATCCATTCACTCCCAAAGTTCTCTCCACCGCCATGCCACTACCACCACCACCAAAGTGGGAATGCCGAGATGGAGGAGGAAGTGAGCGGGGGATGAGGAGGGTGGCCTCGCGGAGCAGGAAAGAGGGAGAAAACACGGTACACAGGGCAGGTGGAATGGCACACACGCGCTTACTCACGAGGTCAGCCGCTCCAAGGGTTCAAACAGCGAACCGCTGGGATCGCAGTCCTCATTGGCACAATTACCACCTTCATGTACCCTTATAAATAGGCTAAAACAATTAAATTTACTTAAAATACATATCATCAAGAATATTGTGATACTTATGTTTAAACCCCAAAATGATGTAGAGCATTGGCGGATTTAGGAAGGCACGGGTGCACGTGCCCCCCCCCCCCACCAGACGCTTAAAAAATAGACAAGGTTTTTAATACGGCTATCATTACGTTCGTTTTATTTTGTGCATTACGTAGCTTCGATCATTTGATTTAATATTAATAACTTTTATATAGAATATTTTCTGCAGTAATTGCTGTATTTTTTTTGTTTTTAATCTCAAATATGAGAAGACCGATGAGACCTTTGTGCCTCCCCAGTAAAATATCCTGGATCTGCCTATGATGTAATGTATTCGAAAGGGCCAATTAGTTTCAATTAAAAAAAAATAACAACTTGGATAAAGGAATTATTTGATATCTTTGTAAAGTATTTGGCCAATAAAATATCATTCAATTAAATTTTCAATTTATATTTCAATTGATCAAATTGAATTGCCAAACTATTATTACTATACTTAAATCAGCAGTAGAAATTATACAACTGCACGAATTTCCTGTATTAAGAGCTCTCTCGTTTAGAGAAGGATTTGCTCATAGCGATTCTAAATCCAAAATTTCCCAATTCGAAAACAATGGCTTCATCCAACTTGTCAGAGAAACTGAAAAAAATTATCCTCAAAGGTAAGTAATTAATTCAGGCTTGACTTTGACTCTGCACATATTCAATATGGAAATAATCTTGTCAAAATCCCAACCTCTTTTCAAACCGAAGCTAAAACAGTACATTTGCCTGTTATTCAAACACAAGCTAATGACATTCGTTCCAATGTTCTCCAGCCAGTATACCAGAGATTACAATGTAGCAAACCGTGGTCACCTTAAGTTTCTCCTTAAGGGGTTTAACTCTTGCTCAAATATTCGGGAATAGCGCTAGTAAACATGAACAGGGTTTTATCCCAAAATCTAACTTCCCATCCTTTTGTTAAAGTCGTATTACAGCATAAATACTGTACCCTAGAACCACAGAAAAACATTACTTTTCTCGACGGCAAAGGAAATGTACTACGAGTATTTTTTATGAATTTAGTGCCTTAAGGGGCCTTGAACTTTCGGGAACTAAACTTATCCTCCAAGGCAAATCAAATAATAGTCAAATTTGAAGATGCGTGATCAAATGGCTGATACTACTCAAGTTCAAAAGGTAAAAAGACATCCGGTATCCTATTTGACTTTCTATTAATTTTTATTTGTCTATACTCTTTATTACTTTTAATTACTTTATAATCTTCATTACTTTTTATTACTTTCCCGCTAGAGTTGTTATGCTGATATTCTGCGAATGAACTATATGTTAACTGTAGTTATTAAGATCCACATGGACAATAAAAGATAAAGAATATAAGAATTGACTAATTTTCGCTGATTTAAAATTAATGCGTTAGTGCCACAGGGAAAATTAGCCGCCATGGTCTCCTTCATATGTTGGAAATCTCAATGAAAAATTTCGTCCCCTTGTACGTCGCGTCGGTCCAATTCCTCCTTCCACTTCTCTCACTCGTCACCATGGTATTCCTTCTTTTCCATTCTCTCTCAACATATTGTTCCCGTCATTCAAAAGTCAATTATTTCTCCTGAACTATGTCATTTCTAGCAGGAAACGGTAAGCTCTCGCAAATATTTTGTACCTCGATTCTAAGAACGCTGAATTTTGCTTTCGTGGTTTCAAATATTTGCTTGGCATTTTTTTCATCCCCTCGCTTAAACTTTTCCGAGCTAAGCCTTGGTGTTCCGTAAATATTAAATGCCCGAAGCACTTCCAACAGTCATATCCTATTTCTAGCCACAACACAGTCTGTGCAAGGAAACATGTCAAAGTACTCATCACGAATCTTGTGCATGGATCGACACATTGACACATTCCGCCTTTGATCATAGATGCAAGAATATTGTGATTTTGTGCCTCAGGAATTCCACGTAAAATAAAGCATCGACTCTTTTTCATTTGCACGGGCTTGGACTGTGATTCTGTCATTTCAAAATTTCAAGATAAAATCTCAGTTTAAAAAAAAAGCATCCATTTTTTCGGATGAGAAAAACACGCAACTTTGGGTGGTTCGGACACCTTGAATATACAATCGTCAATGATGGCTCTGAAAATTACTTCGCTCAGAAAAATTGAGCACAAGCACTCTCCTATGATTTTTGTGAGCTTGTGACAGCATATTTATTTTTAGAAAACTTCCAATGCTTCCACTTTGTGAACATCAGCTTCCACATTGAGACATAAAATAATAAAAACGTGCCGATTGCATACTTTATCTCCAAATCATATAAAATCAATACACTTCAATAAAAAAAACAAATTCCCCAATTACATTGAAAAATAAAAAATTGAAAAAAAGTTTTATACGAAAATATTTGCACATTAAATCACTATTTGACTGATCTCGTGACACTCGAATAGTCTCTGGTAATGAGTTTTCACAGTGAATTCGAAGAACCGACGGCACAACTCTCCTCCATGTCCAGCGGTGAATACTCGATTAACAAGTGGTAGCTAACACGAAATTAGTACATGATTGGACTCAATCGTAACATCGTTGAGTGCGTTTTCACTTTAATTGGACCATGCCTCGCTCAATCCCAATGCAATCCCTCATCCCCCTGCGACACGCCCTCAAGCGGCGAAGTCACGAACTACGGTCGTCCTCTCCTCATCCTGAAAATCCTCTCGATCAGTCTAGTCAACGAATATAAAAAATGAAAAGAGTCGTGCAATCGTAATATTTTACGCAAACTAATTGCTATGGACTTATCCAGCAAGCTTTCCCTAAATTGCCAAATATTGTAAATTATGTGACGGAGCCTGAAAAATACTTATACACGCATTATCCGTTTTTTTTATCCTTTGCCAAATTCACGAGGTATTTGCGGTGAAAAATAGATGACCTCAATTCTTTCGCTGACAATTTTACGACGCCACAGACACATGCCGAGTGTCTGATCTTTTATCAGCTGCGCCTCGGCCTTATACCTGATTCTTTGGTTCGCATGGAACTTCGTTCTTTACACCCTTCTATGCAATCTTCGTTCTTATTTGAAGGTTCTCCCTGAATACTACTTCTTCAATTTTATTTCGCAAGTTTTTGGCAGCCAGCACTTATCATAGGTCCCCCAAAACCTTCCTCTCTTTCTATCTGTCGAGTCTCTCTAGATCAACGCTATCCCTGGGTCCATCCGCAAGATTGGGAAAACTTGGATAAAAGGAAATAAAAAGAAAAAAAATGAGAAAAATACATAAGGAGAATAGGATTGAAAGGCCTCAAGAGTCAAAAGATTTGAATTTGGGTGTCTTCGCGTGAGATATTTATAAAAGGTATCTGGGTGAGGAAATATCCCAGTAGTGACATCCAGAAATGCCACAAGAATGACTACGGGAAATGGAATGAAGGAAGGGTTAAGAAATGGGTAGAGAAAGAAGATTACGATTTTTATTCCGGTCCTTATTAGCGGTCGTAAAATCAAGAAAGTGACAACCTGTGAGACTTTGGCGACGATTTTCAGTGCTTCTTCTTCGCGCAAGCTAACGCTGGCCGAAGCTAACCCTTGGCTACTAACGCACCGGAATAAACAAACAGATGAATTCTGGAAAAATAGAGAGATATGACAATCGGAAGACCGGCAACGGGTTATGGGCCATAAGGGAGCTAAGGATCGGGAGGGATGGGGAAGGGAAGAATTTCTTGGATGGAAATGAATGCCAGAGGAATGAAATACGTGGAAGGTGAGCGGATGGGGTGGGGTTTGGAAGGGAAAATGGGTGTTGCAAAGTTGAAAGAGGTGGCTGGAAGGAGGGAAGGGGACGAATGAAGAAGAGGGCATTCCAAGGCTGAGGCGTTTGAGGACCATCTAAAGTTATAACTAGGAGTACGTGACTCCAGTGATTCGAATCGATAGATGTCGTTAACTAGATGAGTCTCTTAGGTGTAGAAAATAGTTAAGTCCCCGATGATGAGAATCTTTCCCTTCTTACATCTGTTTCAACTTAGAGTACGTCAATTTCAGTTTCTATGTCTTCCCTATATTATAGACATGAAAAATACTTTCTCCATGCGTATATTGTAAATATATTTGCAGAGAAAATGAGTCGAGGTGAGATGTAGTGGAGGTTTTCCGTCATGATTAAATGGAAAGCTTTTGGTGAACTCAACAGCAAGTTTCATCGTGGCGATGAAAGTTTCGCCAACAGTGTCATCTTCATTTATCTAAATATCCTGTGCAGTATTATGCTAGAATGTAAACATTGCATAGCGTCTGTTTTATGAGCATCGACGGAAAGTGTCAATATTATTATGTTATCAAATGTAAAACATTAATTGAGTGACTGAAAACACATTGTCACGGCTTTTTGAGACCTTAATAGTATTTTTTTTAAATACAATTCACCGGGAAAGGCTAAGATCAGTTAAAATTGTATACGTTATTTACTAGTTACTTGTATGCCTGTTATGTAATCCACTGAACCGAATAATAACATTCATAATTCATTTACTTTCTTTTACTTTATTTCTAACAATAATAAGATAAAAACATGTCTTCAATGACGCTAAATCTTCTCGGTCATAATAATTCATTTTTAATTCCATCACATTCCACCCTCAACCAACATAAAATAACCAAACCCTCATACCACCCATTTTTAACTTCCTCTTGCCCCCACTCCCCATACCGCCACCATGCATCGTGGCCTTTCTCCATCCTTCTTGAGCCCAAACTTCGCAAACTCTACTCCACCTAAACTCTCTCCCGCTCTTCCCCCGCACTCCCCTTAGACGCCGCCGTGCCCACCTTGAAATAACCAACCACCGCACCCCACCCTCTCCCAACCCCTCCAACACCCCCCAGCAGGCTCTCGCCACTCGCTGCCTTCCCGGGGCTCAGCCACTTGTACTAGTACGTCTTTTCTCCGTACTCACTCACTTGCTCCAAAACCGCTTCCCCCCTCCGCTTTTCTCTTTTACTACACCTCTCTCCTCCAAAACAGTCATCCACCGAAATTTTCCTCTTTCACATACGAGAGAGAGACAGACAGACAGAGAAAGAGAGCAAAGAGAGACTAGTGGAGAAGTTGAATGTCGGGCGATACGATTTTTTCCCGAGAGATGGAGTAGTGGTGGTGGTAGTGAGGGCTATACAGACGGAGAAGTAAGCGTGGGATTGTTCATGGGAGTTTTGAGAGGAGTAGAGAGAGCACTTGAAAACTTACTTTAACCTATATGATAAGAAACTCAGAATTTTAAGGATTTTTTCGTGCAAAAAATAAAGAACTAAAGCGGTAAATATTACAGTGGTGGGGTTTAATAGGCAAGTATTAGACAACATTCATGGGTTATCGTGAAGTGCACATATTGCAATCAAGAAGGAGGGGTACGTGTGATTGAAAATATTCAATTTAAAAAATCCCCTAATGAAGCATAAGTACGAAATATATATTCTTTAAAAATTTAGGTTGCTTTAATGGCTCAAGAAGGATGAAAGTGACTAAAAGCGATAACTTTGTAGACACTCCAATTAAATTAGTGAATACCTAAAATCATGCATCTACTTATTTTATACCGAATAAAATCGTAATTAATGAAGAACAAAAAGTATGGTAGGCAATGATTGAACAGAAAACAAAAAATAATAAAAATATAATTTAAGTTCAAAGGTGCTCCAAAGTTTTCAATTATTTTAATTACATCCACAGCAATGAATAAAATCCGTTTCAGATTAAAACCAACAAAAAACTGCTACATATGTATGAAATTGTTGCTGCACTCTGTCAGGTTGCAAATTTTTCTTTCATTTCTGCCATAACCTATGAAAGAAACGAAGTAATTCCTCCTCACCTGAAAAGAGTTTATGCATTATTTTTAATAATTTCGCTCAACTTCATATCGTAAAAAATATGAATCCAAATATTCTCTGTCCATTACCCGTCGCTGGTTAATTATAATTGCAAGGCTGAGTAAGACTATGCGATGAGAGAGTTAAAAATTTTCAGGACACCAATTATATTCGTAAATCTATGTTCTTCTTTCGGTTCCCTCTCACCAGCAGAATTACGCTGAGCCATTCCTAAAATTCGTCCCACATTCTCAATGATGTCGTTTACTAGCAAAAGCGGGAAACGTTTTTCACAGTTAATTAACGCGGGAAACATTAATTCGATAGCCCTTCATAGTTCCATGGCAACGACGGATGCAAATCGCGTGTTTCTCGCACAGACGAGCGGTAATGGTTCCGCTCCTTTTTTCTTCTTTTCTACCGCTGCGAAACGATTTTTTATGGCCAAAAAACCACTTCAACACACAAAATAATTAAATATGAAGAGGATTATCGTCCGAGATAGAGGCTTCAGTATCCAGTCTCACAAAAGAGACTTTGAACGCTTTCAAGCAAAAACAATTCGTTTGAAAAAATGACACACAAGAGAAGTTATTTTTTAACTTAAAAGTAAAATTATGAAAAACAGCAATTGTACATATAATTAGATTTTCTTCACATTAATTAAAACAAACTCCAAGCGATGTGAATTTTTTACTCGACCCCAAAAATTTCCTAAATCCCTAGAACACCGCTTGCACATAGAAATGGACATGCTAATTAAATTTTCCATTCACTTTTTGGCTTAGTTTTCATTAATCTCTTCTGTCCTCTGGAGCACAGTGTAGATTAATATTGTGAATGAGATTTTTACTTTATCTTAAATTCGCTATTTAATCATATTCATCATCATTAGTCAACAATCCTAAGATTGGTTTGACGCAGCTCTCCATTTCTCTCTCCTATCCGCTAATCTCTTCATAGCTACATATTTATTCTCCTTTACATCCTTTATAACCTGTCCTATATAACTCATTCGGGGCCGTCCCTTTCCCTTTTTCCCTTCCACTTGTCCTTCGACGAATGTCTTCATCAGACCATCGTGCCTCAAAATGTGGCCAACTAAGTTGTCCCTTCTTCTGCTTAATGTTTTAAGTGACAAAATTGTTCAATATTTTTTCCATTCATATATGATGATTAGTAT
This sequence comes from Ischnura elegans, assembly GCF_921293095.1. Classification (NCBI taxonomy): domain Eukaryota; kingdom Metazoa; phylum Arthropoda; class Insecta; order Odonata; family Coenagrionidae; genus Ischnura; species Ischnura elegans. The sequence goes on from NC_060246.1 coordinate 28,868,465, forward strand.
CGTAAAACTACCACTATAGAGGGATAGGCATCAGGTTTATTGATTTATAATAAAAATATCTCACTTAGAGGATTTTGCAATGGTGACTGCAGCAGCCAAGGCTGATTTCACAATTCACTATCCTACGACGTATTCAACCCCGGGTACTGATGTGCAGCTTGGAAAGTATCGTTTCCAAAAGTCTGTGTGCCCCAATTACCACTCGTTGGAATGATGGACTGAGCAAAATTAGAAGGCGACTCTCCCTCTCTCTCTCTTGATTTTGATATGAGCCGTCTTCAATATTAGACAAAGTAATGCCTCTTTAGACGCGGTGAATGACGCCGCAGACGGGATGAATGTTAGAGATGTTGGTGGGATCGGCGTGATTCACGTTCAACTGCAGAAAGCTGACGAAATTTTTAACACTATTTTGTTCTTCATAGGTGGATGCGACAGTATTGATGACTTTATTCTCCGCGTAGACACATTTTTTCGATTTTATTTAATAGCCTATGCTTTCTCGAATAAAATTAAAAATAAATAAAAATATTTCTTGTTTGGGCACTACTAAAATATATTTGCAAGACCAGCACGATTTACGCAGGTATCATATTTGTGATGGCCGATTATTTTTTATTTACTGATTTATATATGAGGTAGTTAACAACGTCACTGAATAATTTGAGCATTTATACATTGAAACTGGCCATAGTTGCAGCTTTTTTCGCTTTGAAAGAAGGACCATAGTATCTTCTCTTGATGACATCTAATAGTATATATCCTCTGGTTTAGTTTCCCCCTCTATAGTGGTAGTTAGTATAGTATAGTTTAAGGTTAAGTGAGAATCATTTCCAGTTAAGTTCATAATTGAAAATGATCTTGCCGACTTCATTTCGCTACTTATTATCGTTATTTACTTGAGGGATCAAATAGCTCTACTCTATGGAAAAAAAGAGGACGAAATTTGGGATAAGTTTATTATACTTGCTGCTGCGGAGATAAAGAATAGAGAATTAAGGCATAGTTATGCAAAACCTTTCAAAAAACTAAGCTTTTCTGTTTTAAACATTAGTTTGCAGAACAGTTAAACCGAGCGAAGAACAACTCTGCAGCTCCGACTTAAATGATAGGTATCAAAAATGATTTTTGCCCTGAATAATTTTGTTCCGAGTCCAACACTAGCTATATGTAATAGAATTATGATTATTTTTAGTAGAGAAATATATCTTTTGATAGTATTTTACCAAGATAAGATATGATGGCCATTCATTCAAGATCAAAAAATGCAAGTACTGCCAGTTTGAATATTTAACTTATGTATAAAATATGTATAAATAAAAAATGTTGTACGTGTGCACGAATTATCTTTATTTTAGGTATGGTATTTGGAGGAGGTGACCGACACCAAAGGCCTTTGTTCCATAAGAGAATGGTAAGGAGGAAAGATTGGAAAGAAACCCGGCTTCGGCATTAGCCTACTCTACTAACGTAAGGCGCCAAGGAGATCACGGCTCATCCGACAGACGGGGCTTTCCTGAACTTGAGGTGCCCACCACAAGGCACTCAAGAAGGGATCGGGTAACCCCAGAAAATCTCTGCCACAGCCGGGATATGAACCTTAGCCAACTGGATGGAAAGTCGGCACTCAAGCTACCACACCAACCCCCTTTACTTTTGTGAATAAGTTAAAAACATCAGGAAATCACAATAACGACACCTACTAAATTTATGTTGATTATGAAAATACAACTTATGAGTGCTCAAGAATTATCCGAAAATAAGGAGATAAAAAAATTTTTTGTGCAAATATTAAAATCACCAATGCTCGAGCATTAATCGAATACTTACAGGAATGTACAAAATAAATTTGAATTCACTTGTATAATGAACTACATTCCTCTTCTATCCTCAATGACCTTCATCGTAACGCCAGTCACCGATTCCACGCCGACAATAAGTATCATACGATCAAGTTTTCCGTCCCTTTGAGTGACAGCTTCTGGAATAGCTTTTCAGCGACCAAAATAGTGATCGCTCGGCCCATCATTTTATAAATCACAGTGTCATTTCCACTGTCCCTTTTCCATCGCTTTTTCTGTCGTTTTCCGTATTTAAAACTGCCGTTCTATAAAATTCCTAGCGAGGCCATACAATCGCTGTTAGTGTTCTTATTAGCTAAGGGACATTCCCAGCTATGGTTTCAGCTACGGAAATAGGGCCGCGCCGAGTGATGCAAAAAGGGATGGAAAGCCCATACCTTGAGCAACCGCGGAAAATGATCTCGCGAAAGGGTCATTTTTTCGCTATCGCTGGAGCTGCCCCTCGAAAGGGATGGAAAAATGACCTTCTTTGAGGGTGTACTTCAGCCTTAAGATTAAATATCGCTGAAATCGAAACACAGAGGGGGAAGCAGAGTCCCTTTCGGGACTGGTACCCCGATGCATAAAATTTCGATCGGTGAGAGCGTGGACTCAAGGCTCCTCATTCCCAAATTCTTTTCGCTGAGACAAAGGGTATGTATATGGCAACTATCTTTAAGTATTCAAGCCCAGTCGCATACCGTCTTCATCTTCGGCGACTTAAAACTTTTCCTGCGAGTGCCATATTGGGTCATGTATCTTGGGCCAACCCTTCAGAGGTTTTCCAGAATCTCGCCCCATTCGCTTCGTTTAACCGATGAGAGAGCACAGTGCACACGTACTTTTGGAAACTATGATTCAAGATACAATATGTATTTTTTAAACCCATTGTATGCAATCCTGGCCTATATTAGTTAACAGAACGTTTCTCTTCATCATTCAATAGAAAAAATGTGAAACTTTGGCTATTCACAAACAAAATATTACGGGGGATATTACAGAGAAGTATTTACAAACCATATTCCTTTTTTCATTTTGTTTGATTTAATTTCAATTCCACTGTTTTATCTACTTTATCATTGCTTATATGCCACTACTTAGTATTATTTATTCACCAAATATTCTATTTATGCATCTAGCAGACGTTCTGTTACTAAAATATACAAAGTAATACCACTGTTTTCTGAAGGTGATGCCATCAAAAGTCCACCTAAAGCACTAACCTGGTTTTGTATCTATGATATTTTAAAATTTTTAAGGAGCAATAAATATAAATATATTATACAAGACAAGGGTTCATGAATGTATAAGCATATACATTCATGAACCCTTGTCCTATTCCAATTCAGTAGATTTAAAACGGGGGACGGGGTGATCTAGTGAGTTGAACGACTGTGATAGAGCACTGGACAGCTGAATGAAGGTTCCCAGGTTCAAATCCCAGGTGAACATTCCCAAAGAAACCCTCATCGTGCGATGCTTCCTGGGGAAAGGCATTGATCTCCTCCTCCCCCAACTATGAGTGTGTTTTGTTACTCGTCTGTGACTTTGTCCCGGAAGAGCTCGACTAAAATATCCGTCCCACCAACCTTCGAGTAGAGTAACTGAGAGAGTGGGAGATGTTACAATGACTAAAATGGATGAATATTACTTTCTACAGTGAAAAGTTATTGCAAAGGTGAGCTAACGGTAAGTCCACCCATATTTAACACTAACATTTCATCACTGTGATCCTGAATACACTTCTCATAGGACTTTAAAATCCTGAAACAAGATTTGGTGCTAATTTTATACCCACTAGCCTGCATTTGCGCAAAAGTTTCATACTATTTATTGATCGTATATATGAGATGTATTCGGATGTGATGGAAATATACTGACTTCAGTTCTGGATGAGGCTTGCATGGCAGATACAAAATCATTTCTTCAACCACGTGTGATGATAAAAAGTTAAAATTCTCGGGTCACTGTTATACCGTTTTTCACAACTTTGGACTAGATATTTTGCATTTCGTTCTGTTTGATAAGGACGTTATCCACGACCAAAAGTGGATGAAAACACATTTTTAAGGAATTGTTTGGAAGGATATTGAAAGTTAGCTGATCGTAATTAGAGCGCATATGAAATAAAGTAAAATAATCCACAACTTCGACCGATGCATTTTGCTTCACTTATTAAAGCCAACAGATCTAAAGAATAAAATATAAAGCACAAAAGTGATGCATATGACAGTAACTTACAGCTAATATTTATGACCAATACCGGACAAGTCAGAAAACATTCTAATTACCTCGGAAATGGACTTCTGGTGAAGATCAGCCGGCAAGTCAAAAAAAATGTAATGAATTCATGGATCAGGTAAACATTAAGTGACACAGCAGAAGATGAAATATAAACATAGCCTCTGAAGTGGTTCGGGAACGTGCAACGAATGAGTAATGGAAGACTAACGAAACAAATGTAGCATTGGAACTCAGAAGGCGAACAAAGGGGAGGCTTGACGAGGAAAAGATGGTAACCTGCGGTACTGAGGATTCTTAAAATAGGATTACACGAAGAACTCTGGTCTGATCGTAAGGCACGACGATTGGGTAATCGGAAGACTTGGAACGTCATAAAGCAATACGTTTATGGATTGTAAAAATGTCGCAATGTGTCGGGCAGCACACCACCTTAAAAAAAACCGCAGTCACAGTGTTAAAGGGAGAACGTTTGTTCGCTTCCGTTGGCGCATCGACCTTCCACTATCTGCCTTTCTCCCTCCCCCTTTCTCTCCCCTCGTCCCTCTCTCATCCCCCATCGGCCGCCGCCATTCCTTCCGCCCACGCGGTGGCTTCTTGAGTCTTCCTCCTCGAACCCGCTCTCCTCAACCGTGCCCCTCATTTCGCCTCCCGGTAGGGTACCTTGCTGCGCGAAAAATTTTTCCTTCACTCGAGCAAACCGTCGTCAGTTTCACGTTTATCCTGGACTACGGAAATGGGCTTTAGGGGGCTTCGAGCGCTTTCTCCATTAACAGTCCCTCCGCAAGGGAGAGGAAAACAAGCCAAACCGAGGAATTTTCCGTGCGAAGGAGCCGATGGGAAGAGACGTCGCAATGATGACTGAATGAATGAGGAGGGGGAGGAGAGAGGAGGAGTGAGGAGAAGGGGGAAGAGAGATGAGAGAGGGGTGGGAAAATGATAAAGAGGGAAGAACAGGAGTAATGGAAAGAGAAGAAGGAGGGGTATTGTGCAGGTATGCGGATGGATGAGAAATAATTCGATATGCGAAGCATGTAGGCAAAATTGTTCCACAAAAATGAGGATATACTTCAGTACTGCCAAAGTTACTTATCCTTCTCGCTGAAGAGCGTTTTATTCACATAACCTCTCTACAGTCTCCGGCTCAACTTTGTGGAAGTTCATTCTAACAAATGAAAAGAAAACTATGAATTTACCCACAAATTTACTCTCGCGGTACAACTAGTTTTTACGCAGCGGTGTCATCATAAGGTACCTGATGAAAACGCCGCTGTTTAGAAACTAGTTGTACCGCGATAATAAATTGGTGGATAAATACTCTTTTCTTTTCATTTGTTAGTATTTTATTCCCTTTTCTCTCTGTCAAACAAGAGATGGGTGTAGCATTTACCTATTAATTGAACCATCGATTGGATTCAAAGTTCTGGCGATGAAAATTGACGTTTAAAGCAGCCCAAGACATAAAAAAGAAGGAGTTAAGAAGGGGAGAGAGAGGGTTGCGAAAAGGACGAAGAGGAGAAAACGGGAATAATGGGAGAAGGAGTACTGTGTAAGGATGCGGACGAATGAGAAACGTTTTGTCGCCCACGCTCGATCCCGAAACCTCCCATTCATGGAATGCTCCATCGTGGTAATTACTAAGCCGCGCTGCCGAAAGATAACTAAAAAACTAAATACTGCAGGCGAAATTGTTCCGCTAAAAAGGGGAATGTACTTCAGGATTGCCAAAGTTACTTATTCTTCTCGCTGAAGAGTATTTTTTCACCTTTCTCTCTTCTTATCAAAAGATAAAGCTGAGACATTTTCAGATTTTTTTCAATGATCAAATTGAGTCAAATTTTCGGCGATCTAAATTGACCAATTAATCAGCCCTGCCCTCATCCTGGCCAAATTACCCATATTATGTCCAACAATCGAAGAAGTTTTAGCCAATGTCGCTGACCATGAGAGTTGCCGGTAGGATATTCGAGGCATCTAAAAAAGAGAAGAAAGGCCGGGAATCATGCCAGTCACTCACACGCAGGACCTCTTCCTCTTCATATCAGGGTTCTGCATCGTGTACGAAGAGGAGCGGCAACGACGACCGCCCTGCCATCTACCAGACGAAGCAAGACACAGGCGGCGGGAAAACCTCTCGGAAGGAAGCAACCGCCTGTGACATCTTCCGGCGAGGGCCCGCACTTTTAGATGGACTGGTGGCGCTCTCTCTGAGACGCGGCAGGAAAGAGGAGCAGGAAGAGCGGCGGAACACGAAACGAGGGAGAGAGACGCAGCAGCGTTCTAGGAGTTGGGACGAAGATCAAAGGATATGAGGAAGAGAAGATGATTTGGAAGAAGGAAAAATGACAAACAAGCATAATACCGTGAGCTCAAAGGAGTGGATTTATATTTTATGCGCTCTCAGTAGAAGTTGGACCCATGGAAGATAAGTAGACGGGAGTTCCACTTAAAAAGTTTGCGTGAGAGAGGTTTTCTAAAGCAACTCGCGGAAGTGATGGCAGATGGCTCTGCATGTAGCAAGGAGAAGTTTATGCCGAGAAACGGAAAATCTTGGTTAAATTCGCGGAGAGGTCCAGTATTGACATGGATGGTTTAATTGAGTGCAGTTATTTCATTCGTGGTAATATACTCAGAATATAACAAACCAAAACGAAGGAGTTCCGATATCTTAAAAATATATAAACCCAGGTAATTAATAAAAGCCATATTAAGATTTTTTTAAATCTGTCTGATGACAAATTAATACATGCGGAGTGCAAATCATCAGAAAAATATTCCCCTAAGAGTCATCAATAGTAAGCTGGCGGCTTAACTTAGCGGGAAAAAGAAATAGTAAATTAAAATTCACCTTTCGCATACTGAAACTTTATTCCCAATCACGATTCGACGGAATAAGATTATTATCAAGGTACCTCAGAAATTACATAATACTGTCGGATCAATGGTAAGCAAGTGATCGGAGGTATAAGTGTGGAATGTTTCAAGGGGCCATGGCGAAGACCCTAAGGGAAACATTTTCAAATTATAAGAGCCTTTTGGATGATGCATATTTTTTGTTAGATGAACGTGATCCATATGCAATAAAATAACTTCCAAAAACCATGCATTGACCTTGAAAGGACCTTTTCCCTTTATGAATAACAAAAAATATATTCATAAATTTCATTTCCTATTTTCTTTGCGATATTTTTACAATTTATAATATTTTCGCCTCTATAAAAACACCTACAATAGTTCAACCGGAATTTTTTTATGCATCGCCAATATTCTCCACGCAATAAGTGCCTAAGTTATAATGACAAGGTAATAATTTTGAGTATTCTTCCAGAGAGCAAACCATCACTCAAAAGTTCTCTTCCATTATGTCTTGCTGCTCCGCTCACCATTAATTAGATACTTTTCAGATGAGTAACAAACAAGGAAATACTCGTAAATATATGAAATAATCAAGGAAAGGGGAAAAAGAAGAGGTAGTGATGGAAAGTGAATGGAATGCAGACCAAAGGCGTAAGAGTTGGGTCGTTGATTTATATTCAAATGGAGGTAAGCTCGTAACACTGCATTCCAAAATTAAGAATTTTTGCTAACATTATAAAAAATATTTTTTCCATTACGCGTCACTTATTGGAGTAAAAACGCAAAATTAGAGAACAAAAAATGCTAATCATTCAATTCTAAAGTTAAATAAAATCTTTTTTCGGCATTTTAAGCAAACCTCTGGAGTGATGAAACTAATACATCACTTAATGTGAAAATTATGCACATTTTATGGCAGAAATCACCATCTTTTCAGTTAAAACCAATTTTGCCATTCCAGACTGCACCAGTTGATGAAGGATATTAGAATATCAGTGATAGCGAGGATGAGAAACAAGGTGATGTATAGAATGAAAGGTCAAAAAAAAGGACACAGAGTATAGTTTATTTATTGTTAGTGAAACACATTATGCACGAGAGAAATATAATGGAAGGAATTGTGTAGGAGAGTTCCCCCAAGAAGACCAAGAGTGAAATTCTAGAGGTCGACGAAGAAATACAAAAGAAAGAACAGCGAAAAGATAAGGAAGAAACAAACTAGGGCAAGGGAGATATTAAGGGTAGCAGTGTGCCAATAATAGGTTTGCAGTACAATGAAATAATGAACGAATGGCATACGCTCTCTTTTAGTACCTAAATCGAATTGACTCAAGAGATTTACTTAATCGAATCCTTAATCGAATTGACTCAGGTTTCACCATGTGAATTTCGTCTATTATGATGATGGAAGAAAGATAGTTCCTTATAAATACCCAAATTTTTAATTTAGCGGATGCCGACCCAGTTTCTCACGTGTGACTTCCATTTCCAAAGTGCCGAACACCAGTTTAGCTCCATTATATATCAGTATATTTCAGTTGAGATATAGAAAGAAATATTCTGGGATAGGTATGAAAGATGTGGTCAAGGGTAGGCATTTACTGTTTCTGTACATGACATAAACCAAGCTAGTCAGGTACCGCAAAGTCAACTTTAACCAAAAACAAAAGAATGGTAATTGCCCAAAAAGTTCAGAAAGATTGGACTGAAAGGATAGGAATGGAGAGTTTCTCACAAGTTATTTGTATATAAGGAATATCAACGGACGATAACGGTGAAACAGTCAAAAATATGATGAATTTAAGCGAAGTTATTTGTTCGAGGTATAATAAATGAAAAAAAAATGTCAAAAAATATCAAATTTGACCCTCTAATACGTTCAAAAACTGCAAACGGCTGTGGCAAACCATCCCTCCGAAGGAGCGTAATAGACTTCGGCAGCGAGAGGGAGGGAAAAAAGGGAACGGACAAGGCCAATCGTCTTTGCGGGAGATGCTCTAAAATGTGTCCTACGAAAATAAGATTTATGGGAGAGCTCTCTTCGCTCCAGAGACGAACGCGAAGAATTGGGCCAGTTATGATAGCACGGAGAACTCCTCGGCCGACAGCACGGTAAATACTTTCCTGCCTATTCCCCCCCGAAGTCCTTTTCATTGGATCGTTTTCTTAGAATATGACTGGGTTTATAACGTCAAACCGGATTTCGGAGAAGTTCCTACACTAGTTCAAAGATGACTTTTGGTGGTGTGATCGATGTTTCAAGCGCAAGGTACTCCCAGTATGTACGTTTTCCTCCGATCCAAAATGCTTCCTTCAAATGGAATTTACCAGTTAAAAAATCATCAAGGGACTGAAGCAATTTGCTTTTTTTCCTAACAGAACTAAACTAAAGAGCTCAAATGCGATTTTTTTTGTGAGAAAAATGCGACAACACACACTGAAAACGAATTAATACTATTACATGAAAATTCTTACTTTTGGTTCCGTAGCTGAAATTTTAAACGAGGAACGAAAATTTCACATATACATCTCAATCAAGCTTGAACTATAATTCTTTTATTGATTAGTTAAATTATTTCTTCCTTCCATAAGAGACTTATTAATTGATTATGAATTTTTAATTGCCTAATTCTGTATTATCCGATTGTATAAGACTTCATAGAGTAGAATTATCAAAATAGCAGAAATTACAAATATTCTGTTTTCAAAACTGCCATAAATATTGCGGAATCAATGAAAACGATGCATCTTGCCTCATAAAAACGGATGGTATATTCTAGTATATTTAAAAATCTAGTATTTGAATCCCTCAACAGTTCGCTACAAAAACGAACCTTATTTCGGTTACTATTTTAAAAGTAATAGAATCCTTCCCCACAAAATAGTTTTCAGTTGAATAATATTACTTTATTATTTTCATTATGTATAATTTATATAAATTGCCTCGCCGATTGTTGTGGATATTTTATTCACACTTAAATATATCAGTGTAAGGGAGAAACTGTAACGACACTAAGAAAATTCATCGCAAAAAATATATCATAGCTATCTCACAGCTTTTCATTACATTATATGATAAATTACAAAACCTCGTCATTACAAATTCGAACCGAAAAACAATAAATCCAAATCCAATAGCACCTCCAGTTTTCAATCATTAAATATTTTGAGAAATTATTTAAATTATTATAAAATGTTTTTTTTTGGAATCCGAAACGGTAGAGCGGGCATTAAAAAATCTTTTGTGTTAGAAAAAAGAGAATGCTATGGTTATTTTTCCATTCTATGAGATTAGATGGCTCATGAGTATATTAAATTGATGTTTTCAAATCAATTATGAAAGAGTGGCTCTCTCATATCCCCAGAATTTGACTAACAATGCACGACGAATGGGTGAGAAAATTCCTAAATCTAAAAATAAGACTACGAAACCAGAGGGAGAAACTGTAGGAAAGGAGAGACGAAAGGAAGAGAGTGCGAGAAAAGGGAAAAAAAAGGAGGTGAAATAGGATTTTTGCCGAGATCTCGAACTGGGTTATGGCACCTCGGACGAGTGACTGTCGATCGAGATGGGGGACTCGAGCGCTAAGGGCCAAGGGTCACAATGATCGGCAGCGAGCTAATAGGCAGCCTTCTTCTTCTATCTCCAGGGCGAAGGAGGGTAAAAGACGGTGGCTTGGCGCAGGTGGGGGTGGGGAGTTTGGCAGCGACAAAAGGGTTGCAATTGGGACCGATCTGGACGCCGTCGACCGAACCTTTGGAAATCCACGCTCGACGACACCACGGACGATATGACGAGAATGGAGCCCATTGGACGGAAGGGAGAGATCTTGGCCATCGTCTACGTCACGCTAGTTGTCAAGGGCAAAGAGTGAGCGAGGGAGCGAGACTTCTATATTTTATCCTTGCACAAGGTAGCAGGAATGCGAACCCTTGGGATTCTGAGATAAGGTTTTCAGCGCAAGGATACTAGGTGCTTTCCTTGCCAAGTTTCGAGCTTTTTTTTAATATTACTTTTTTTTACAATAATAATATTCAACCGGATATATTTATAAGGGCCACTTTTATGGAAAATTATTATTTATTTATTTTATTCTCAAATCACCGGATACAGCTCTTATTGGACATTTTATACCGGGGTATTCAACAAATTTAACAAATAAACGTACACGAGCAACCATGCCCTGGACCGGGAAAACTTACCCAGGCGGGACTCGATCCCGAGACCTCTTATTTGGCAGGCTAGGACGTTACCCCGCCGCCACCGAGGCCGGCATGTTAATCTAAGTTTAAAATAAAATTTTTCTCACATTACAGAATTGGAAATACATTACAGCATAATTGATCGCCTTTATACTAGGTACCAGTCAGGGTGATTTATTTCATTTGTTTCTATTTCTTTAATTTTAACAAGTTCCCCGAATTACTAGCATGTTTGTAATCCAGACGCAGCATATTTAAAAACACCCATGCTCTGGTTAACTAGGCGAGACTCGAACCCACGACCTTGTTTCCGGCATGCGAGGACTTCTCCCCCCGCCACCGAGCACTCACTCTTGCTGCTGAACACACATTCTTTTTTTTATTATAATCCAATTTAAAAATGAAAGAGAAGCGCTACCTATATGCTACAAAACTTCAATATTTAAACTCCAACTTAAAAATAAAGAAGTCATGTTTGATGAACGGAACAACTGTTAAACCAGGGGGAAAATAAGCTTGTAACTTCACGTGTAGTGAGATTATGAAAATCTTATCAAAAAAATAACATGAATGTAGTAAACTTGAGAATTTTTCGTCGGTTTTTAAACCCCACAATTTAATTATGACCGATAAGGACGCTGTCTACCTTAGGATATTCACGCTCAACGGCTCCGTGGGCGATATGACGACGATGGAGTCCATTGGAGAGGAGGAAGAGTGGCTGGCCATCACAGACGTCACGCTTCTATCAAGGGTGAAGAGTATGTGAGCCTGACCTCCATGCTCTATCCAGTATCTAAAGTTAGCAGAAATAAACCGTCACTCGTTTGTGAACTAACTCTTTCTGTCCCAACGCACGTATCCTATTTATCGTCTACAATGTGCCTTCCTTGCCAAATTTTAATCGTTCCTTAAAGAACCATGGCCTATTTTTAAGCTCAAAATGCTTATATTGGAAAATGTAAGTATCCACTAAAACGCTTGATTTTGATTAAATACAAACTCCTCCTCTTTGTCATTAGTTGGCTGGACAATGGACCCCAATCTTATAAAAATTATTTAGTCGAGAATACAATTTTGAATCTAAGGCCAAGGGAAAATTTTTAGCCAAAATAAAATCTAAAAAAAAAAGTCAAGACAAGGAAAAATTTGATGGAATAACCAAAAAATGTTCACAACACCATTTGCCAGAAAAACTTACAGAAAAACTTGTACACCTCTGCGTACCAGCAAGTATATATTTTACGTTCAATGATTCAAAGTTAGATACAAGATAGCTTACATTCTTAATTCGAGGCCTGACTCCGTATCAAGCTGATAGGGTGGTATCTCTTTTTTCTTCCTCCGCGATCAGCCCCCATCACTCCGTCCCCTTCAGCTCCCCAACGTCGCCTCTTCATTCATTCACTGCTGAAACCCCTTCGTTCTCACGAGCGACGGAGGGAGGGGGAAAAATTCGAACATGATCCTCTCAAAGTCGCTTTCCTCCTCACAAGTCGCAATCATTCGGATTCAAACCACAACCCCGTCGGTCCATCGGGAGAGGGACTGGGGGGGAGTTAAGAGGTGACTAAAAATCCACGTAACCATACGTATTTTTTATTCAAAAAAAAAGAAAAGAAAAAAATCGAGGGTTGAGTTGAAATCCACTCTGTACGTCGTGCTCTCTCGTGGTGTGCTTCTTCCACCCCCCGCCTCCCCCACCACTCTCACCACGCCCCCTGTTTTCAGCCCGACTGCTTCCAAAGAGAGACAGGTCTTCAATCCAGGCGCCATTCATCCCTTCGTCCTCTCGCTCTCTTCTTCAGCACCACGAAAAGTGAACACTGAAGTCTTCCACGTCCTCATTACTATTACCGCCCTCCCACTCACTCACTCTCCCCCTTTGACCCTCTTCCACCCATTCTCGCGAGAACGCAGAAAAAAAGGATAAAGGCCGGTCGAGACCTTCTTTCCCTTCCCCAAACCGCAGAGCATCACTCTCGAAATTGACGATGGAGAGGAGACAAGATTCCCTTTTCTTTCAGTGCCAAGGGTAGGGTTGGGTGACGATTGATGTCGGAGATGGAAATCATTGCGATGCGATACACAGGCAAACATTAAAATTCTGGGTCGATCAAAAACATGGACGCAAGCATGCAACGGAAATGAAGAAAACGATGTGTGGAATATTTCGTTGTTACAATCTTTTATCCGACTGCTTCACAAGGGTAGATTAGGCAGGGGTAGGAAAAAGCAAGCATTACTGACTCAATCTGATCAAAAATATAGACGCCAGAATACAACGGAAAATAAAAGAAAAACAATATGGTTAGATGAATAATTCATTGCTACGTTCTTTTTCCGATAGTATGAGATTATGCCTCAAGGTGACGTGAGGTTAACGTAATTAATATACCTGGAAATAAGAAATTTGTCTCTTGTGTGTCATTCAAATGCAAAGAAAGCGATAATTCGTGACTGAAAACACAGATCATCGTCACAGCTCCATTTCTAGGACAGAGATTTTAAAGCAGGACAAAGAAACACATTTATTTCCTCTACAGCACAAAATTTCCTTTTTGAATATGGAGTCTGAGCATACACATGTATTCCACCTTTTTTTAATTTTTCAAATAATATCCAAGTTGCTGAAAATTTTTTTATGACTCACTTTCCAGATGGATTAATTTTTGTTGCCTACTTTCAGATTCTCGGAGAGAAGACTTAGTTCGACAAAACGACTTTGCCTTCATTGATCCGGCTAACCTGGTATGGCTGAATTATTCTTTGTCCCTTCGGTCTTCGGCTAACTGAATATCGAGTGGATGACAATATTTATGATTCTATAATGCCTCCATTCCCAAAATACCAGGATGGAATATATTAGATTTTCAGCGTGCCCTTCATCTCACACGATTACATTATACCCCCACCCCCTAGAGAACCTGCTCTACCATAACATCTGTTTGCCTATTTATTCGCTGAAATAAAGTATTTCCACTTATATTTCATTCTAATTGCCCTGGAAAAGGGGGAACGAGAAACCTTTCATCACGTAAAATTTATTATTACCATTTTATGCTTCTGATAAAGAGTTTTCAGCGTTGCTAAAACCGTCCCTTAGGCACATCGTAAAAAACAAGAGGAAATGCTACTTTATGGCGTGATGAAATTCCTTGACGGCGCATAAAATACCACTCGAATAGCGACCAAGAACCTTTATTTCGTTGGAATACAGGCACGTAACGCCTCCCACGTAATTCATATACGTCGCATCTTGGAGACTATCTTGCCTTTTTAAATAGTAGTTTTCACTTAAGACGGAGGTGAACACCGCTTAAAAAATCGCCTATGAACGCAGAAACAACTATTACCACCTATTTATTGCCACGGTCATTTAACTCTTACGAAATTGGTGCAAATATATTTCAATAAGACTCATGCAACGCGAGAAATTTCTAAAAACTTAAACAATAAAAATAAATACCCTTGTTTGGTAAAAACAAAAGGTAGTAATAAAAAGAAATTCGATAAAACTAAAAGTAGTATGGCGTAGTAGATTATTGGAGTCAGGGCATAATATTGATAATACCAGAGAAAACTATATATTGAGATTTTTTTGCCAGGCGGACCTCACAAAGGCTGGCCATAAAAAGTTCACCTCAGATTTTTCAACTGCATATTACATTTTAATGAAGGTTGATGTTGAATTAAATGCCGACAACTCCGTTTTCATGTTGGTTGGTTGAAAATTTCGATACTCTGACACCAATCAATAAAGCTTTTTCGATACTTCACGCACTCTTTTAGGGTACCAACGGACACGAAGCAATTCCAATGGCCACAAATTAAAGAGGCAAGGATTAACGCTGTCTCCAGTGTAGGGGACCGTGGGGCTGAACCCCGTATATTATCCGGCGACACGATAAACGGCAAGAGCTCGACGTGAACAAGGCCTATCAACCGCCGGGAGAAGCAATGAAAAAATCTCAGCGCAGGCAGGCAGCTATTGTACGCGAGAGCTTTGGTCCAAAATCGCGACATTTTCTGGACTCTACCCTAAACCTCTAACGCAACAGCTTTGACAGTGATGACTTGAGAAAAGTAGGAAGGGATGGGGGGAATGAACATGAGAAAATGGAGATATTGACACATGAGGGACGTGTGCGTGTGTGTACACTGTCTCGCGAGAGATATATGCAAATAACGGAGTGGAAATCGAAAGGTGAGCAGAGTAAAGAGAGGGGATAGGTAAAAAGATCGATTTATTTCCTAGATCCTGGAGGTTCCCAGAGCCGCGTGCTAATCCTATTCCTACATGCACAGGTATTCGAAATTACAGCAAGAATTTTCAAACAGATAAATGGTTTGATACAGGCAACCAATTTTTACTTCCTTTGAATAGCATTGGTCGTAACTATTTAGCATTATTTTTTAGTGCCTCAAAAAGTTCCAGATATTTCAGAATAGCGTGCCAGGATGATGGGCTTCCATTAAGACTACAACCATTGCTTTTGTGAAAATGTTCTTCTTCGAAACGCTGTAAGCTTCCGCGGGAGCTGTACCACTTTTTCAATACATATGTCCCTTACGTGAATCGGAGAGCAAAAAAAAGTGATTGGAGAAAGACAGAGAGAGCCTCGATTCTAAGAATGAAAGGAGACGAAGACGTGGGCGTGAAGCATTTGGCGAGTGAGAAGGAACTCCCACTCATTACCTTTCTATCCCTTCCTTCAATTGATGATTCCTGCGGCACAGAGGAACTGCGTTATACGAGCATTTTGTTATCATTAACAAATGAAAAATGAACGAAAATATTCATTCAAAAATACTGCTTTTTTTAGGATGAAACATTCATAGTTGAAGTAAAAAACTTAAACGAGGACAAGTACCAAAAGCTCGAGAAATTAACCTTAATTCAAGATTAACAATGACATTTGGATTCGTAAGAGATTCACGTTACAATCGGGAACATGGAAACGTAAAAAATTGATTAATGTGGAAGTTCCATCCAATTTTCAGCAGAATTAAAGCGTTGAAATATTAAATATGAAATAATGTCAGGTACAGAGGACGGTTATACATCAAAGTCAAATCAATTCACTAAAAACGTTTTTTCTCCTTTTGCATTACATTAGTAGTAACCCTTTTTAATCATTTTTTAGAGCTTTGAACAGTCCAGATTATTTCATGGGAAACTGAATCGCGTTCCAGAGCGATGGTCTGCCATTTCAGCTACAACCATTTCTGACGTAAAAACAGCTGTTTTACCATTATATTAAACCTTCATGTGGAGTATAAAGGGTTGTTCAGGCTTTACTGCATCAAATTCTAATATAGTAAGAATATAAAATTTACATTCACTTTTCCACAAATACTTGCATTTCACGACCGGTTTGAACACACGTAGAAGATTTGAAGAAATGTTAGTTCAACGAAATACTTAAATTTAGCTACCGGTTTCTATAAAACATTGGAATGTTAGTGCAGCGTTGTCAATAACCTTCAATTTATCAATAAAATATAAAGTGATAACAAAAAATACATTCCTTCTAGTACTAAGACTATAAGTGACCTAGTTCGACACGACTTTTGAGCTGTATGGCTAGAAGAGGAAAGAGTAGGACTGGATCTCGCATCTTTGTGCGGTTGAGTCATCCTAAATTTCCACTCCCGCCTAGCCTCACCTCCGATCCTCCCGTGCGAGATGACAGTGAGAGAGATTGGCCGCGGCGTATATGGGTTAGCAGCGCCGAAAAGTCATGCTCCTCCCGTCCTCAACCAAAAGTTCGCCGTCCCTCTCTCTCTCTCTTCACGGCCCCAATATTCCTCCCCACACACAGATCCATCCCCACACCACACCCTTGGTCTCTCCCTCCCTAATCCGTACCCTTAGAACCTCCACTCCTTCCTCTTGCCCTAACATATGCCTTTTTTTCCTTTGCACCCCAAGCACCAGCTACATACCCTTTCAATCTTTCGTTCGGGGAACAAAACCGTCTGTCCTGTGGCGTTGTTCGCCCTTCTCTTCCATTTGGGGATGAGGCAGGGTCCGCCCCGGGGTTTGAAGGGGAGGCTCACGGAGCAAATGAGCAAAATGGCCCGATACATCCCTCAAACGGGAGAGACATGAAGGGGGAGGAGAAGTGAGCGGGAATAAAGCCGTGGGGATCGCAGGGACTTCGATGGCTTGAAGGGGAGAGGAAGATCATTCGGAGAGTGGGTAAGCGAACACAAGGGTGGGATGTATCAGAAACAAAAGGGCGACGGTGAAGGGAGACGGATAAAGCAGTCGTCGTGCATTAAAGCCGTGTACAATGTGACGACGCACCGCATACTATTTCCTTCTCGCTTCCATCCCAACCTTCCCTTCCCTCTTCCTTCCTTTCCAACACCAACAACCAAACCCAACCCCGTCGTAATGACCCATCTCCATTGAGCTATTCTCGCCACATCAGCAATTCTCAGGTGAAAAAAAACACTGTTCAGCGAAACAAAAAGTTTCTCCTTTTGTTCACGGTTTGTCGTGGTCGTAGTTAAGCGTGGGTGAGATCATCTTGAAAGCCCACGCCCTCCTTTTTTTACATTGGAGTACACTTACTGAAAACTGGCATACATGTCTGATGGGAATCGCACCATTGCGAGCAATTTGAATAACAAGCCAAAAATTGTCACATTTAATTTCATTTCGCATTATGGCAGACAAATTATCATCATAAACATCATTAATTTATTCTAATGGCAATATTCAACGCCTTCTTCTCCCTCTTCCATGACTCAACCAATTCTTCACCACAGTGCGGTTGCATTCTCTTTCAAAATCTTTATGAGTTCATGTAATGACTGTAATATATTTAATGAAATTGAAACTAATCTGACTATACTTTATTTATAGAATCACACCTACATTTTTGCTAACAGAAAAAAATATCATATTAATTGGGAATCTTATTTTTAGAACAATTTAAAAATATTCCAACATAACTTATCGTTCACCGAAATTTCAAAAAGAGTGGTAGCGTTCCTGATACGGGATTTATCATCGTCTTTAACAGCAGCCGTTTACTTGAGTTTCTTAAATGACCAAAATATTGATTTTAGTCAAAAATCACCAAGCTATACATTTTTAGGTTCTTAGTAATCCGATTCAATTTTGAAGATACACTTCTCTTAATTACATTTATAACTGTCCACCACTTTTCCGACCAGCTAATGCACGCATGAAAATTATGATTTGATAATTATAAAATGATGAACATATTGTAAGAAAAATATACGGACCGTTTAAAATACATTCAGGTATTCAAACTGAAAATGAACAACACAAATGCTGGCGGTGTTTTGCATTGCTGATATGACAAGCCATAAAAGTCAAAGGGAATACAATAATATTTATTTCCCAAAGAAATAAAATCAAGGATAATATACCAGAGAAGAAAGAATGAATTTTACATTTATAATAAATAAAAACAACAGAAATGTCAGATGGCTCGTTATCAAATGAAATACGAAGAATATGATTTAATGCATTGAACACATTGTACACGATACAAAATGTATATTTATGTGCCTGATATTATAAACATAAAATTTACTGACCGTTAAATTTGATCAAGCGATGCATTTTCCACAGAATTTCTTTCATGCTTCTTCAAATTTTCTATTTATTTAGAAAAATACTCCTCTCTCTCTAAATAAATATTCGAATAAACCGTATTTTCTTCAGGATAAATTTTCGGGAAACACCAGTCTCGCCTAATGAATCAACGCAGCAAAAACCAGAAGAAAATATGGGCATTTAAGGTTATTGACTACGTACACTAACATTTCAAACCGGTTGTTATTTTAAAGTACTTTGAAAAATAAAATGTAAATTTTAAATTATTAAAATGCTATAAGTGGACAATGTGAACGCTGAAAACCCCTATATACATCATTTGACGGTTTAATGTTATGATAAAAACATCTGTTTTTAAGTCAGAAATGAAGCTTTTTTTCTTTAAAAAAACTAAACCTTCATTCAGGATCTGATGACGCCAGCTGGAAGCTAGACGAAACTATTGTTCCCCCAAAATGAATCAAATAAACCAAATCCTGGAAAAAAATATCGTCATTAAAATACAACCGCGGTAACCTCCGTACCAAATATCTTAATCGTTTTTTTTTAAGCTTTCCTTTCCACCGAAATGTTTTTCATATGCCTTAAAATATTTTTCAATAAGGAATGAATCCGCCAAATTAGAATCCGCCAGTAAAATTAACTACTCCTTAAATTAATATAAATTAAAATTAGAATTGCCTAAAACATTTTAACCGAACTCACGCAGCTTTTCGGTTTCGCTCTCTTTCTTTTGTTTTCATCTTAACAGGCACATTAATGTAAGTTTTGTACCGCTCACAATGTGTTCAATGAATTAAATCACATTCTTGGAATTTAATTTGGTAACGAGCCCTCTGACCTTTAAATTGTTATTATTTCTTGTATATGTTAAATTCACCCTTTCTTCGCTGGCTTATTATACTTGAATTTTGTTTTTCCGAAAATAAAGTTCTTTCGGTGTTCTGTTGATGGGGATTTTTGCGTCTCAACAATAGCTGATGGGAAGTCAGGAGGAGGGAGGGAGGGAACAAAAATGGCCACAATCATGCATGCACGGAATTTGCTCACATTTTCACCGGCGACCACATCATGACACCGCCCGGCCACACACAGCCTCCGCACCACCTCCTCCTCCTCCGCCCGCCTCGCTTCCTCCCCCCCCCCCCCCGCCCGTCCTCTCCGCACGAGGCTTTGCCGCCGGGCACCGAGTAATCCCACACCATACTTCCTCCACTTCCCTGACTCCATACAGTCTCCCCGCACCATCTTTCTTGCATCTCGCGCCACACACTCTCGCATTCAGGTTTCGCCCTGCGGAAACCAGGAATTCCTCATTTCATCGGTTTCACTATCGAAGCAGCAAACGCTCTCGCTCCTTGATTCCCTCTCTCCTACCTCCACTACTGCCGGTATTGCCAATGCAAAATGTTCCCTTACTCTACTCATTTCTTTCGGTCCCATCCTCCAGCAACATATTTTTCCTATTCCCCTTCAACCCATCATTCAGGAAGCAATATTTCCTTTTTCTACCGATTTTTCTCTTTCTCCTCGTCTCTTATCTCACCCTCTAACAGTGGTATGAAAGAGCAAACACCATATGTACAAAGTATCAGCGATTTCCTCTGATTTTCCGTTCCCATGACATCATTGATCATTATTAAAATCTCGCTCACAGAGCAGGATTCTATTGCCAGTAACTTAAAATACTCGTAATTAATGCCTTTCGCTATCACTGGTGAATATGTTTTACCTCAATAATGACAGTATTTTAGTATCTCATGTGTCCTGATGAATTTTGAAGACATTTCTTTCGCGGGTTTCCAGACAATGCCCTATCCCCAAGTTACACTGATATTTAGATACTGATTCAGCTTATTACTATCTTCAGAGATTTACCCTAAACTTGGTTACTTAATTCGAAACGTCGCAGCAGTTGAACTACGTAAGGTAAATCTTTGAAGATAATAGTAGAATTCATCGTCGAAATGTCGACGCAGTGATGTTCACCCTGTTGAAAATACAAAATCTTTACATTATGTTAAAATACTGTTGTAGCTCAAGATTTAAAAATAGCAATTGATTACGTTAATGTTTTATCATTACCAAATATTTTAAAAATATTCCTGAAGTTCTATACTTTTATTTCACTACGCCAAATTTTCCTGCTTCGTGCCTTAATGATTGTGCCTTTGTGCCACATTGTAAGGGATGGGTGAATTTTGGCGGAGATTCTACACTATAAAACTGCTTCATATTTTAACAACGTGGTCTTATCACTTTTTTTGTCTTTCGACTCAAGCACCTGATAATCTGGTCAATTTTTCAGTTTTTTCCGCACTTTCTTCATCCTACGATGAAAGCAATAGAGATAGAGATGGGTGCAGCCAACCATTCCGTCACATCTGCGATGGCAGCATCCAACGGTCCATCACCACGACTCCTGCTCCATCTTCCCCACCCCTCTCTTCTGGTAGGAGAAAGGAGGAAACGAGGAGTGGAAATAAAATAAAATCTCCCGACCACAACATCCACCTTCACCTCTTGGAAATAGAAAAAGAGGAAAAAAATGACACATTCATAGTACCGCAATGCCCAGGGGAGTAAAAATATTTTTGTAACCGGGACACACACACACGTCCATACCTACATATATCTGCATCCATTTTCATGCCCGGGGAAAATGAATCCATTCTCGCTTTGTGGATATGCGGCCATATCATCTCTTCCGAGGCGTACCTGCCCATTTTTACTTCATGCCCTGCAACCCCTGACCTTTTATTTTTTTTTCAATATTCGCGATTTTGTACTTTCTCTTTACACGCTAATCTTTCCCCTGGAAAATCAGCAAATGAAAAGTTGAGACACAATGGATTCATGCTGATCCTCCCTTGCCCGAATATCCTTCATCCCCTAACTCTGAATTAAAGAATTAATTATCATCCGACAGACTTTCATTTCTTCCTCGTACATGAAAAGTATGAATATTTTATGTCAAATATTTTACGGCGGTGATTTATATATTTAATTACATAATAAGAAGATCTCCGAAATCAATCACAATATATATTCTTTCCAACGAGGAAAATAATAGTTCTATTACTCATTCAAGAGATCAAGTGGGTTCAACTTTATTTCTATCAATGAGATCTTCAACCAAAACAAAAATGAAGTTGGATGACACCATAAATTCAAATGATCAAATTTTATATTAATTGCTACATATATATTACTTAAACGTGGTTAAATCAATCTTAATTAATAAAGGTAAAAAAGTAATTGCATGTATCGGCACACATTTATTAACATTTATTTTTCTTATTTAGTTTTATACAAGTGTTGCCTTCGCCATTTTGGGCAGAAAAAATGAGCCTTGCTTTGATGACACTTAGTATCTCCTATAATTACATCTACCAATTGGAAGGATGGGTACGATTTACAGAACGAAAGAAACGAACATTTTCAGAACGAAATGAATGAATGGAAACAAGAAATTATAAGATGAAATAATTTAACAAATTGCGAAAGGGCCAGGAGTACCACGGTTCACAGTCCTTTTATACAGTGAGTATAACTTCTGGCTAAAAGAGCATTTCATTCACCACCAAATGCTGAGTTCACCATTGCTATTTTTGATAAATCCGAAGTTTGGGGGCTCCAAAATAATATCCCACGTTATGAGATAATCTAATGCTGCCCCACGAGCTAAGTCTATCCCTCAGTGACACATTCCACAAATCCAAATATGCCTGAATACCCCACAACACCTTTCCAGACCAAATCCCGCCGTTTATTTGCATCGGAATATCTTGAAATACTCCTTTAGATAAATAAAAGGCGAGATGGATCCTTTTCAATTTAATAGTTATTAACTAGCGTTATTAGTTTTATATAGCCACAATATTTCTAAATAAATACAAAAAAACTGAATAGATCAAATTGTACAAATATCCTTCAAAAGCGTACTTAATAAAGATAAATGTGAGGACTTACTCAACAAGTGATTCTGATTGTCAGGTTCAAAATAAACCACAATGATCACAT
The DNA here is from genome assembly GCF_921293095.1 of Ischnura elegans. Lineage (NCBI taxonomy): Eukaryota > Metazoa > Arthropoda > Insecta > Odonata > Coenagrionidae > Ischnura > Ischnura elegans. Next base: position 28,891,229 of record NC_060246.1, read on the forward strand.
AAAGGAGCATTTGTATCCAGTTTCATATATTACAAGCCATTATTTCCGTTTCAGTATTATTTTGGTCTTCGATTCATTCCGCCATATCCTAGATTCTTAACTTGTGCAAGAGTTTAAGAATGGAGCGAAATTAGAAAATTCTCAGAATGCAGTCTTAATTTCGGAACAAATATTGGGCCAAACAAGGGTAGAAATTAATCCCACTGCGTTCCTTCCAAGCTTTCGTGGAAACAATTGGGTTTCAGGGCGGGAATCATAGTTGGAGTGCGTGAGTCGAAAGTGCGCAGGCAAGATTAGTGAACAGGAATGCGGATGCTGGTTTTCCCAAGGGATAAAATAGGATGAGGTGCATAGGGCTGAAATGGGTTGAATTTGGAAGGAGTGGAAAAGGATTAATAAGAATTAAAATGAGGTTGAGAGGACGATCACAGGGGGACGGAGTAGGGAAGGATGGACAGATAAAAAAAGAAAGGAAATAAAAATGCCAGCAGTTTTCTCCATTAAGTTACCTCGTGGAGCCTACGGAAGACATTTCTTCAGTTTGGTGCTCTGCATTCTGCCAAAATTCTTTTAATTTATATGCATATAATTGATCGATATATTCAAGAAGTAAGTGAGAATATCATTGAAAAAATTAATTTTCTTATTGCTAATACTCCGTTCGAATTTCTTGTTATAGTAGTTTTTAAATCATAATCGATCTTAGCAAATTGAATGACATATACTTAAGTACTTAGTATACAAATTTTGAAATGTATTTTATTTTTTAAATATGATGACAAATAAATACAACTTCTAGGTGGCTCTATTACTCGTGAGTAAACATGATTGTGTGATTCATATTTTGCATATAAGTATAACTGTTCCAGTGAGTAACATTAGCAAGTACTACCAGGATATATATATAACCAAGCCTAGAACGGTCATTTAGGAGTTATCTCATTTTACATTATACTATTACATGGAAAAATCAGCTATATTTATTTCAAAAATTTTTTGCGTTGAAAAATCAAAACTATCGCTTCTTTTCCAGCCTTTTCCGTTATTCCACTGTCTTCTTCAAGTTAAATTTTCTACTCTCATACGAAATATCCCCACTCTCATACGAAATATCCCCACGAATAATCCTTCCCATTCCTACGCTTTACTCCCTTCCTTCTGCGGTATCCCTCATATCCATTCTTCTTTTACCCCATCATCATCCTAGTTGCCTTCCCTAATCATCTCTTCCTCCCTCACCCCATCCTCACCACACATCCTGTCTCTTTTTCACATTTCGAATCCAAAAACTAGAGACTTCCACCTCACAAAACCAATTCTACCGTTCTCTGTGGAAAAAATCAATCAGGGAAGGGAGTGAGTGATAGCCACGGATGGCTGGAAAAGAGCCGGACCGACGGATAGCGTGGGAGGATGAGGTGATGAGGAGATAAATAATCAAAAATAAATAAAAGAAACGTTATAAAATTCCAATTAGGTGGGTGCAAAGGTTAATCCTAACCGAATAATACCGAAATGTTGAGATTATTTGAAATCATTTATCTCACTCACTCGCTGCGAAATTCATGTTTATAAAACGTATTTACCTTACGGATGGTGTTGCTAGTGAACGGACAAATTTTGAAGAAAATAAATTTCTATTTTATTCCCATTTGAGTAATCTACTGCGAGTTTTCCTCCACAGTGTGAGAGGCTCGTGAAAATTCTCAGCACAACTATTCCCTATTCATTAAGTACCGAGAGTGATAAAATTAAAAGTAATAATTGGGCGTCTCTATTAATCCCCCTCACTACGGATACTAAATGAAAATGTCACTCCAAATGGCATGGAGATGAGTGAAAGCACGGAATAAACAACAGATGAATAAAAATCTCTTCATCGCCACAGTCGCAAAAGTAAGAGATAACAAAAGAATACTCAGTATACTTGGCAACATTTAGGAGAAAACGATAATTACTTTTACCAATTTAAAGTAAGAAATTTTAGCGTCACCTTTTCAAGCTCTAGACACAAATAGATAACCTCATCAATGTAATAATTGTATTCACAATCCCCCTAGCATGACGTTTTCATGGTGTCATACAATTACCTATTCAAAGAATCTTGACGTAGGATTGATTTTTCACAATGATATTGACTGAAAGACAACATTATTTACTTCTAACTAATATGGAAAACTATATTATTGAATTTTGGTGATGGTTAATCGACGTTAGAATCATAACAGAGAGATTGACAAAAAATATAGTTTTCTTTAAGTCATTAAAGTGGAAATAATTCCAACGAAAGACCATACTGATTACTTAAAATTTATCCTACCGTAAAATATTCTCTTGTAAGTATTTTACAGCACTAAAGAAAATAAGTTAATAAATGCAGTGCTAAATTATTGGAATAGTTTGAAAATAACTGTGAGAAAAAATTACAAGATTCAGGCACGAATCGAGAGCAAAACGTTGAGAGACAGTAAATAATATTTCTCGATATTTCAATAATTAAGTACATCAAACGGTCATACGAAAATAAATCAACTGGCTAGTTCAGTGGCACCGTCCCCATCCGTGGCCTAGAATTTCCCGTGACATCCAGGCGAGCACGCACGACAAAGATAGGTATGGCCTATCATACGCAGTCAGGACAACACGATGCGGAGATAGCAGTCATCACAGTGAAGTAGCAGGGAGTAGAAGAGGGGTCGATGGAAGAATGTTGGAATGAGAGTGAGGGAAGGAGAGGAGTCAGCCGCACCGCACACACAATGAAGAAGACGATATGGGGCCGAGGAGGAAAGTGGGAGGGCGAGGGAATAGATAGGAGGAGGAGGAGGAATGGAGCGGACCGTAGGTGGGAGGAAGGGCCCGCAACCCTCCGTAATGACCCCGGTCAACGTAATGACTGCGTCGCGTGCTTCGCCAAGGAGGGCAGACCGAGGAAGAGAATGGAGGGTGGTGGGATTGGCAAAGACGGAGGGGGTGGAGAGGCTAGAAACCCGATACGAACGGAAGACGCAGTGAATACGATAGGGAGACGAGAGGAGAATGCAGTACTAAGCGTAGCCTCGACAATAGCTCCAGAGATATGGAACATATTTCAATTTATACTTAACTCAATTCTCATTAGGTCCATCAAATAAAATTTATGCATGTTCTTAAAATTAAGTTTTGATGACTTAGTTTTCAATTACAAATGACGGATAGAATTTTAATAACAATTGGTCATTAAATTAACACGTTTTCTAGTAATCTAGTCAGTGATGGATAGAAAATAAACGATTGAAAATAACTAGTAAGCATTTTAAAAAATTAGTGCTTACTTAACTTAATACCGCTTTCTGCAGCGTCCTTGAACATAAAATATAAAATTTTAGGCCACATTCATATTTTCATTGGATGTCTGGATGAAAATATTTCCTTGTATAAAGCAAACCTGGAGTTCCTGATTCCCAAGTACCGTGTTTTTGTAATATTAAAAATAGGTGATTACTCAGGTATCCACTCAAGAATTGTGTAAAGCAAGTACTTCATGGATATTTAAATTTTATCAATTTAAGTCTTTAAATCAAATTAAAATTTAATCCAAGGTTGAGGTGATACATTTATCACAAATATGAATTTAGGACGGGCCTTAAATTCCCTTCAAAAAGAACTTAACTTCCTAGTTATTGAGATAAAAACATTTCCACCTTGAATACCTGCCCTTACGCTGAGATCCCTCACTCATGTATCATGAATGCTACACATATCTCCGTTATACTGGAAAGGATAATCGATAACAGGCTGTGATTTTTGTGCGAGCAGTACATGCTAATCTACCTTGAGTTACGTACACCATAATATTGCACATCACACAGCCTCTGAGAAAAGCAAGATAGAGGAGGGGGAGGAGGAGGGATCGGGTTGGAGAGAAAAAGGCCAAGAGGCAATCGGTGACGTAGACTCAAGAGGACGAGACTTTCAGAAGGGGTGGGGACAATCTTGGGAGTGGGATGTGAAGGAAGGTCGGGAAGAGGAGCGCCGACCTGAATTTCGATCTTCATTCTTTTTTTATGCCCGCAGATCCTTATCGGCTCTTTCTTTCCACCCATTGTGCGCGGGCAATCGCCGACACCCAAGACGCAAACAGCAGATCTAGGGGAAGGGCTGTCTCTCCACGTTAGAGGATTCAAAGATGGCTGCGAATAAAAATGCCACCACCCTCAGCATTGGTGCTACAAATTAAGGAAACTTTCCCTTAATATAAGGAACATTAAAATTCAAGGAGGATTAACGAAGGTGATACATATTGTGTACATTAAAGTATGTGTACAGCATCATAAAAAATGAGATCGCACGTATATTCAGTATTTTGCTAAATTTACCACAACACTTTAAAAGAATAGTAATTGTTCTAACATTTTCCCTCACAGCTTACCGTGTTGCACTATTTAAGAAAAACTAAATTCAAAGGTTAACCTGCTACATGAGCTTTCTTTCAGCCATGATTTATCATCTCCATTCATTAGTGTTCTTATTATTTTTTATCACGTATTTCCATTTTATTTTAAAGTTGTTATTATTTTTTATCACATATTTCCATTTTATTTTAATGTTGTTACTATGTTTTATCACATTTTCTCCATTATATTTAAATAATTCTTACTCATAACTTTAATTCAACAACGCGTCGTAATGACGCAACGGCAACAAGCAATTGCAAAATTTGTAGCTTTTTTCTTGATCGCTTGATTTCTTTACCAGTGGCGGTCAAAGCGGTAAGAGATTTCTTTACCTGTAGCGATCAAACTAGGACAACAATCAAGAAAGGTATTAAATTTTAAGCATAAAAACGGAACAAAATTGGATTGTGGGACTGAAAACGACACGAAAATGACGATCGGTTGGGAGATCTTGTTTTATTTTTGTGCCAGCATGCTCGTGAGCCGATGAGATTCCGTTACCTTATCAGGAGTTAATTCCTCCAGGGTGAATTGGTTTTTAACGAGGAGGAGATTGCGGTACACAGGGTACTAATTAAAATAGAGAGTTCCATCAGGCGACGGCGAGCGATAGAGAGACATTTCAGCAAAAATGCACGGGAAGGAAATTAGTTTTTGAAGTTATACTCCGAACGGTGCAATTCACCACCTGGTTTTTTTTAACCTGAGCGTTTCCAATTTTTTGACGTGAGTGTTTGTATATTTAACCATGAGAACTTTAATTTTCAACATGAGTGCGTTATTCCCCTAAGTTGAACGGGGTCGTTCTCCCCTGCCAAAAAATCGTAATTCATTGGATGAATTCTAAAATTATCATAGCATCATTTCATTACATCATATGGAAGAAAAAAATAAGTGAAGGTAAAAAATTGATTTTACTCATGCAACCATTTTCTCATAGCTTCAAAATGAAGAAAAGCAAAATTTGCAGCTCAGCTTCATTATTTGGTGACGTCATCATATTTTTTGTTCATTTACTCACTCAGGGGGAGTCACACATTGACGTACGGAATTGCTCACAAGGTTTTTAACAACAGCGAATCCCGCGAGGAGATTGTAATGAAGGGAGGAGCGGTGAATTACTCGTCAAGAATTCTTGACGTCATCAACTCGTTTGCGGAAGATTTCGGGCTGTCAATTTTTAGCCGCGTATATCCAAAAAGAGTAAGGAGAGGGATGGAAACATGGAAAAGAGGGGTGACTTTTTCAAATTCTATCATAACCTACACTAAAATTAAAATTTGTTTATGACCCCAATCATGACAGCTTCCAAGTTGAGAAAGAGTGGATGAGGAAAATAATTCATTTTAGAAAACAAGGAATTCTTAACCAGCATTTCAAATGCCCTGCTAAAGTGCGATAAAGAAGACAACATTAACTCAAAAACATAATTTTCTACCTTTATGTGCGATAGCATTGAATTGATCGCAAGACACCTTACTACTTCACAATTTACATAAACCTGACACATTTTAAACTAGGAATACATTAGTTTCTTCCGCTAATACTTAATTCATATTTAACTATTTTAATAAAAGTGGCTGCCAATAAATAAATTACAGTCACTATAATAAAAATGTGATATAGCTATCGTTCCAATGTTTCAATTACCCTTAAATTAGTGGCTTTTGTAAGCCTTAACTTTTAATACACAATTTAAATTTTCTATTTAATTTTTCCCCTGTTCAATTGATTCCTGTTCGATTATCCTCTCATTGAATGCAGTCTATGTTACTCCCGTTTGAGATTTTTATGCCAGAATCCTAACAAAACTCGCGATCACTTAATTCCAAGAATCATATTCCCTACGATTATGCTTGGGTTTATTCTGGTGATTTCGCGCAAGTACCGAACAGATAGCTTCTCCATATAATCAAGAAGTTGAAATGACATTAAAATTCTTGCCTTAGATGAATTAAAAATTAAGGGTAAAATATTTTCTGCATAAATATATTGGACGGCAGATGTATGTTAAATAAAATTTAAATTTTACGTAAAGTTCCTACATTTTATATCTCATAAATTTTCAGTATTTAAAGCGTTTTTGTAATTAAAAAATTACCCACTTTCTAAATACAAAAAGATTAAAATACAACAAAATTTATCTTAATTTTATTTCATTTATTCAACAGAACTAAATAAATTTATCAGGTTTTACATTTAATAAGTCTGTCCTTCAGAATTAATCAATTCTTGAGTTCATGGAAATCACGAATAATACAGTAATCCATTTGAGTCAAAGTATTCGTATCCTAAAGGTTATGCACCACGAGTCAGTGAGGAGTATGTCGGGCAACCGAATTTCAAATGCTCAACTGTGTTGCACGTATGCATTTGAAAGGGGCATGTTTCCCCTCAGCACTAAGTTCAATTATCAGTAACTTAATTACCTGCATGAAGCGAGAAACACTCGGAAAAAACTTTTTACCATGAGATTGCCCTAGTGTCATTTCTAAACTATGGTTAGGTATTATAAAGAGTTACAAGACTAAATATATATGTGAAAAAAAAATTTTAACCTCAAAATAGGGTTTAATTTGCATCAACCAAAGTTTTATAGAGATTAATTTTTAAACTGCGAACGCTATTGATTAATCAACATCATTAATGTAATTTCAAAATCAATTGTACCAATTATTAACAACACGAACTTACCCCGCTCCATGCCTCATATTAACATCAAACAAAAGCCCACTCTCTAAATACAACTTTAAGTTTAGCCGAATTTTTAGATTTAGCCGAAATAAAGGTAACAGCAAGAAACATCATCCCGTGGCTTCGGAGAAATTCCAATGCTACCATATAAATTAGTAAGCTTGAGCCATGTAAACTTAAGCCTGAAAACTAATTTGACACAAGGACAGGACTCGCAACTTTGAATCTTGAACATGATGAATTTGGTATTATAAACTCGAATTGATAAATTTTTTATCTTCATAAGCAATAATTAACAATATTGTCTGCAAAATTATCAATTTTTCCGAGAGTGATGACAGTAGTCCATGGGAAAACGGGATTTTTAATCTTGGATAGATGTTTAGGCGCCATTAACCGCTCTTTTCTCTCCTTACACTGTGATATAAATGAAGCAAATACTAGATAACTAAGGTTTGTTAGCGAAACATTTTAGGTTTTAAGAGGAATAAAAATTACGTATCGAGTTAAATTTAATTGATAAACTCTTTTCAATTACAGTTTAAACGATTTCAATATGAAATAAAACTGTTTTTTGTTTTTATTACTGTAAGCATATCAGCATAAAACTTCTAGTTCTACCAAAGTATGTAATTATACTGTAAAATTCGTAAAATATAAACACTTTTTTCAACCTTTGCTCCTATTAACGGACTCGCATCTTTTCCGAAAAAAATTTTATGCAACATGAATAGGGAATGAGAGGGCTGTCTGCATAGAAATCAAGCAGAGAAAGTGGCTCGAAAAAGAGAGAGAGGAATAAGGAGAGAGAGAGGTTGAGAGAGTAAGGGGAAAGGTGGGCAAGAGGCACATAATCGAGATGAATGGAGAGCTCGTAAAGGCGGCTCGTAAGCATACACACACCCGTACAGCGCATATATGTGCGTGCACGCTTCCCTCTCGACTCCTTCAGCACAACTCGTGAGGGGGAGGGGAGGGAGTGTGCACGCTCGCTCCATCCTCGGCGTGAATACACGCAGGGGCCACTCGTGTCACGAGAAGCGCGTCACACCGCTCTCAACAACCCACGGGGTGGGAGGGTTGAGAGAGGAAGGGGTCGAGTGGGCGGGGCGCGCGAACATGGCAGCCACCCACCCCTAGCACCCACCATCACGACCCCTCCCTCCTTTCTTTTCCCTTCCCTCTGTGCCCCAGAACCTCGGACTTAAGTCTCGTTCATAACGACTTAAACCTGGCATATTTATGGAGTTAAACTTATGCAGAGCGAATACTAGTTCAAAATCACTAAAACAGGCTGTAACAATTCAGGCGTGGGAAACAATGAGAGTCACGTGATAATGGACAACATTTTTTGTTGACGATGGGGAATAAAAAAAAGGAGTATTGTAATAAAAATAGTGGCGCTCGGTTGCACGCGTCGACGCTCCCGATGTTTTGCCTTAAGTACTTATTAATTGTGCTCGCAACTTGTGTGTAATTTTATTTGTGAAATGAGCTACGTGTCGTCGCTCCCGATTTTTCTTCGTGAGTAATAACTCTGGACAATTGTGTCCATAATTCAATATCCATTACTTAAACTCTCAATTAGTCTCACATCTCAGAAACCTGTTGTCTGATTGGGTTCTAGGAAGGTTCATTTACAATGCATTTATTCAGATATCTGAGCAGTAGCTAGCATACATTAATTTTCCTTTTTAGGCATTTTTCTGATAAGTGTATTCATTCAAGAGATGGGCAAATAAATATCCCATTTAAATGGCCTTCAATGCTACTTGCCGTCATCCTTTTCCGAATAAGATAAGTAATTTTACAATATTTGATGGTACCAAACATAAATTAAAAAACATCCTTCTTATATTCTATTTGAGAATACGTTAGTTCATATTTATGGGGTTTTTTCTCTATATGATGTTACAATTGTAATAAATACTTAAGGTAAATTTATTTTTTTTGCTCGTACACACCTTTTGTTCGCCTATCTAGTCATTTGATTGCATTACATGACACCAACCAAAAACATCACGTGTAACTGAGGAAAAAACAGGATTATCACTCTTTTTGTCAATAAATTAGGTCATGATCAGGCAAATTATGGAATTTCATCACCAATATCCATTTCTTAAACTCCCAATTAGCCTCACACCTCTGACACCCGTTCTTTCTGTCCGTCCCCTTCGAGCAGATCTTGTTTTCCTCTATCCAGTGTACCTGCTACACCTAAAACCCTCCTACCTGTACTCAGGTGGGACCCCTTCTTTCTCCTCCACCGTCAATTCACCCTTCTAACCCTACACCCTTCCTTCTGCTTCTCTCAGGGAGAAGGGGAAGAGAGTAGCTCCGGCGGCCTTGTTGAGGCAACCACCCGCGGAGGAATGCCCTACCTCACGAAGGAGAGGAGAGGGGAAAAGAAAACGGAATATGGCGAATCGATGAGAGAGACCCTTCCGTCTCTGCGACTTCCCACCATACAGTCGGACGTTAAAAAAACGAGAGAGCTGAAAACGAATTGGCGAAAAACACCCACCAACATGAGCTCAAATGAATCAAACGGTGCATTTGGTCTAGCGGAAATTTTTTTCTATGCAGTTGAAATAATTTCACCGCAAAAATTCCTCGAGTAACATGATATATTCATAAATCGATGTTTTTTGGTTAAAAAATAATGTTTTTAAGTCATTCACACGTGGAGCAGTAATATTAAAACTAAAAAATTCAGGGCCATTTCATCACTGAAACCTTTAAATCCAAAGTCACAACCATCGGTAGAATCAAATGACACTGAGGAAAAAACGACCATGCCCACTAGAAGGTGCAACGACCATTCAAAAGGACGTCCTTAACACTCGGGTGATAAATTTTCTGAAAACTGAACATCGGATGATCCGGCAATTACTGTCCTCTTAATATGAACGGCCCAATTGAACATTGTATGAAGACGAAAACTCTCATATTACACTGATAAAAATTTGAGCTCATCTTATACTGCGAGCGTATGGTAAAATTTTATAACTGAGAGAGTTTTAAGAGACTTCCTCCCCGGGCCCAAGGACATCATTCCTCAGGAACTGTACGAAGGGGTATACAAGGTGCCTTGCTCCTGCGGGAAATCCTACATAGGGGAAACTTGCCGCTCCATGCATGTGAGGATCAAAGAACATCAAAGGGCGACCAAAAACAAACAATTTCAGCTCTCAGCCATCGCCGAACATGCATGGTCGGAACCTGGCCACGACATCAAATTTGAAGAAAAGAAACTTTTAGCTAAGGAGTGCCGATACTTCCCAAGGCAAATCAGGGAAGCAACAGAAATTCAAAAAACACCATTGAATTTCAATAGAGAAGATGGATACTTCCTTCACAGCGCGTGGAAAAGAGTAATCCAAGAGAGAGCCAATCAGATAGAAGCGCCCAGTCAAACAGCCAATCACAATGCAGCTCCCATCCAGCCTACGGTATATAAGCGAGGCAGAAACCGACAGCCGACACCTTCGACCTGAAGACGCTGGCAGGATAGCCAGCGAAACTGTTGTCTACGAACAATCTGACGCGGAAGGAAACCCGGAAGAAATGCAGAGATCATTTTATGACTGATTTGGCGGAAAATTTTAATGAGTTCAAAATTTAATATATTTCATGTTTAGGTCATTCTGTTGGAGAGACAAGAATGGTCAAGCAATAATTCTAATATGAAGCATCGTGCTACATTGCTGAAGTTTGAAGAACAAAGGACGTTTCAGATGCATGAATGCAGAAAAATAGAAAATGATAAGAGAAAAAAAAAACAGAAAATTCTGGGCTCAATGAGAGAGCGAGTAAAATTTAATGGAATAGGTACAGTGTGGATACAGAGGGTATAAATGTTTCGTGTACTTAGGCAAAAAGGGTGTAGAATTTCCGAGATAAAGGAAAGAGTGTTGGGTGAGCGGGGAAGGGAGCAGAAGAAAACGGTGTTCAAAGATAGAATGAATAGTAATTGACCTCAAAACTGAATGGAAGAAGACACTTAGATACCAGAGTGGCAACATGCAGGGATGAAACGTAAAATTAACGCATCGTATCCCACGTGAAACTATCTTGAACGATATACAAGCTGCCATAATAATTAATTACGAATGATGGAAGACGAATAGTTTTGCTTGTGTCCTTGAGTAGATAAAACAGATTCTCCAGCAAATGTATAAAGGCCGTTTTACACGGTACACGGAATTGCGCAATCTGGTATACGTGCAAAGGCACAATCAAAATTGCATCGTGTAAAGCGGTGAATTGCTAGAACACATGCGAGAATGCGTGGACGCGAGACGGCAAAATAGCCCATGTTCTAATTTCGTTCATGCATTCGCGCTATACACGCCATTTTGGAAATTAATGCAGCTCTAACCTGCGCAATTCCATGTACCGTGTAAAACGGCCTTAAGAAGATGCTAGTGGTTATGTTCAGAAGCCGAAATCGCTCCATATTCTAAAAAATAAAGATTTTAACCACACCTATCTATGCTTCTTTAGTATTTCCGAACGAGGCATTGCTCCAACTTCATCATTTCATTCTTAAATGCTTCATCACTTTTACACATTCACTCACCGTAGTCCACCTCTTTGGAAACTAGCTCCATTTTCTGCCATTTCTTTGGAAACCAGCAAACCCATTTTCCTCCAAGAGGTCACCTTTGCCATATCCTCCAACGCCTAACAGACCTCTAGTCGTCTCCCTCCTATCTTCTCAGAAAACCGTCCGGCCCAAACTGAGTCTGCCTCGCCCACTCCCTTTGCTGACCACGCCTGCCACAATATCTTCCCCACTGTCCTTCCATACACCCTTCTGCGTAAGCTACTGCCTTTTCGGGCCGAGAGCAATTTCCCTCCAGATACTCCATGCACGGCAAAGCTAACAAGACCCTGAGGTCCGCAACAACTTTGCCAGAAAATATGCTTACACTACACCTCTACACCGCCTTCATTCCCTCCCGAGTATCAATTAGTGGAGGACGTGCGTTGTATATGGGATTAAGCGTAATTCCTGACCACCGAGAACCTCGCCCCAGCTTTATTAACTAGTGGCGTGGAGTTAACTCACGGGACAGCAAAATATTTTTTTTAACCCAAATTTTTTCAGGAAAGATTAGTAGAAAAATTATAGACATTTCAAAAGCAGAGACGGATTAGCGACTGTATTTAGTGCCAATTTTCATAACAATATAGTCTTATAAAAGTTAAAAGGCATAAGTTTTTCGCAATGTTATAAATAAGAAGTAAGATAAAATACTCAGGTATCACTTGCCATTAAAATTTAATTTTATTTCACGTGGGGTTTAAAAAGAGGTTCATTTGATTAGATATAAAAAATATCCATGATAAAAAAACGTTATTGATTACATTCAAAGTTAAAGTTTGGGAGAGTAAATTACCTTGAAGAAATGTAATTTTTATGCTAGTTGTTGCTTATAATCGAAAAACTACCAGACATAAAACTATTTAAGCACAATTACAAAATCGAAATAACAGGTTTTATAAAGTATCTTTTAGAGTGCTGGGGTATTCCGGTAGTTCACACTCGTCATGAAAGTCTAAGTAATTACAGCGACGGAGAGAAGTGCTCGGAAATAAAGGTTTTTCCTTCATCCAGAACATTAAAATGAAAGAATTATATGTTCATATGACACGTTTCACCACCTTGAGTGCGACGTACTTGAGGCGTAAGGAACCTCTCTCAAGTCCCCTGCACGACTTTCTTTCTTTCTTTCCTCTCCCCCACCCCATCCGCGACAAACGCGTCATCCGGCCAACAACCCCTCATTTCCCGACCGTCTCGCCCACTTCCCTTATCTCACCCCCGAATCCCCCTCATCGGTTGCATATTCCCAGCACGACGCCGCAGGGAATCACTCCGGACTCTTTTTGAGTTCGATAGCAACTGTAAGACACCGCACATTGTCGAATCTTCGAAAGTCTTAAGCAAGGAATCAGGCTGGACACGGTCTCTGAATCCTCTTCCGAAGAAGAAGAGATGTGATCGAAAATTGTGTAAAATTTTCTAGTTGTTTAACGTAATGAAAGTCCTAGCCAAGTTCCACAATTATTTATTACAACCGACCCAGGTTACGGCACACAAAGTCATTTCCACGGGATGGAATTTCCACCGAATTACGCCCGAAACTCTAACTTATTAGCTAGTCCCACAGATTTGATCTCCACTCTGACTTATCCTTATACTGAAGTTAATATGAAGGATTTCCGATTTAACGTGGGTGAAAATTTAAAAAGCAACAAGTTCTCCCATCGTGATGCTAGCAGATTTAAATAAAAATTGTTAAAATAATTGCTCAATTAGAAACGACATTTCCAGCATTACGAGCCGATAACAGCGCGAGAAACCATAAAAGACGGAGATATTTTGGAAAGCCAGTGGAAATACTGAAAATCAGACTGTTACGAACACATTAGTCACCAGTTTCGGTATGATGAGATACGTTTATTTTATCAGGAAGGATACTTTGAAAAAAAAATTAATTAAGAATTAAGATTCAAACTCAATTTTGGCAACTTTTACAAGGATGTAATTCAAAAAAGTACTCGTTGCTAGTAAATTATAAATATAAAATTAAATAGGAAACTCAATTTTTTTAGCCCAACCACACATTTATAGTGGAGCGTTGCAATGAGACGTTAATGGCCATATTTCTGCCAAAGCAGCCTTTTTGAGGAAAAGAGAACGTCCAAGCCCGACGTTAGACGTGGAGGCGTCGCAGCCATAAAATGCACGGCCGAGGAGGGCGAAGAAAGAGGAGGAACGCGTTGCGAAAGATCAGTGGGTTTATTGCATGTCGCGTCTCCGGAGAAGAGGCGATGGAATCTTTAAAGCTTCAGGAAAAAAATTCTTTCAGATTGCGAATAAGAATCGAGAAAAGAAGTGAGCTAACACGATTTCAGTGATTGATACAGCGAGAAATAGAATTGGAAACCAGAGGGAGACAGGAATGATTTTCATGCATTTACGTTTTCCCCTGCACCCTTCCTCTGCTTTTCCTCTCAAAATAAACGACTCGAGTTCCACTACCCCATCTCCACCACAGCAAACTGAATCCTGACTCCGCCGTTATAAAAGTCTCATAACGCCGGTCATTTCCAAAACACTCGTGAGGATTCATCCTCAACCGCCCCGCGGGTTCACTTTGACTGCGGAGACTTTTTTTTGTGTTTCAGAGCATTTGGTTGAGTGGAGACGATATTGAAAGAAGGAAAAATATTTCTTTTGTTCTCCTTTTCATAAATAAAGGAATCCCCCCGTATCGAGTTCCGCGACGGAACGGGTAAGGCCCAAATATCAAAGCAAATATCAACCCAATTTTTAAAAAATTAAATTAAGAGGCAATAAAATTTATGAACTTCCTCCTAATATGAAAGTAAGATCGCTATTTTTAAAAAAATTAGCGATTTTTAACTTTTGGTGCAGAATTTATCAATAAAAATATAAAAATCCTTTTGAAATGAGAGCAAAAAAGTTGTCTTTTGAATGTCATACGAGTTTTTCATACGAAGACCTTAAATGGTTCACAAAATAAATACAGTAAATACATGAATATTACATTGCAGTGTGGAAAATTAATTTATTAGATAACTAAAGAAATTTTACTCTATGACCGTTACAGAAATCATCGCGTAGCAGTAATAAAATTCACGGACGAGAAGGATGAAGAAAGAGGCAATACTTTAAGGAAATATGAGTGAATTTATTGCGTGATTCATGTATTGTAAATAAATTTAAGAGAAAAATTTATAAATACAGGTTCGGAAAATCATTAGATAGCCTTTTTTAATCTGCGCTATTAGCTAGACCAGGGATCTCCAAACTATGACCCGCGGGCCTCATCCGTCCCGGCACAAAATTTCATCCGGTCCTTCAAACAAATTCCTGTATTTTGGCCCATCTAATCTGGAACCTAATTTTAATGAAATTTTGAAGCTGAAACGACTGTGTTTTTCGTCAATTTGGTTGCATAAATCTAAAAGCAGGAATCTATTTAGTTTAGGTACCCAGACGTTTTTTCAAAAAGACATATTGTTTTATTTTCCATGTTAATTATTTATTTTTCCATGGAAATTAAATTAATAGCACTGATTTTTTTAATTTGTATTCCATCGGCCCGCAATAATGTGTGAAATATGTAATGCGGCTCTTACATTGAAACGTTTGTAGACCCCTGAGCTAGATCATGTCATAAATCATCCCCAAAAATGTTCCTCTCCATCGGATAATTACTTGCCAAACTAACCAAATGATCAAAAAAGAAACTGAACTTTTGGCATTTTCCGGTCATTCACCGCCAATCGGTCACATCCAATATTTCCTCAAAAACATCCATTATTTCCTCGCAGTCCTCAAATTTAATTATTCATGCAGTCGGATACTTTTGTTTCCGGGATAGTTTTGAGGAGAGGGTCTTCAATTCGCCAACTTCTTCCAAACCTTTATTGCCGACAGAAGTCCTGATTCGGTTTCTTCTTTCCCAATTCAATCGGATCCCACCTCCCAGCACGATATGCCCACCTCGCTTCTCTTTTTTTTTAATAAAAGAGTGAGGAAAGAAAGGAGGGGGAGGATAAAAAACGGTGAGACAGAGAGAGAGAGATGAAAGTGTCTATTGATATGAATGGAGAGGGAGGGGAATAAAAGTTCCCTCCGAACTGATTAAGTGGAGGGCTGTTGAACCCATAAAAAGGCGGAGGGAAAGAAGAAGTAGGAGGAGGAGGGAATACCAGCCCGGGGGGGTCGGGGGAGATTTCAGGGGACGAAATCGAAACAGCAGTGGGTTTGAGGAAGTTCTTGAGGGGAGGAGGAGATTGTTTTGTGGTAGGTGGTAGGGTGATTCTCCAATGTATCTTTGGGAAGCATAATATGCTTGGGGAAAAATGGAAAACATATCAGGTGTATAAAAATTAATGTTTCAAAACCCTAAAGAAATTTTTATTCTATGACATTTTTGGAAAACGGGGTATTAAAATGTGCGGACAGGTTTCAAACAGTCCTTAAACAATATATGGCTGAAAAAATTCTGTAAGCAAATAAATAAAAAGCTTTTCAATAAACATATAAACTAACATAAACAAGTACCTCTGCATCAATATCACAGGCCACATGGATACATTTTTAGCCCACAATTCGATTGCAACAGCTTTTTCTTTCATAAATTGTATCATTTTCAACATATCATTTCAGTCAGCGATGAAAAAATACTGCTGGGCACGATGAAGAAATTATGAAAATGATCAAAGTGGCGAGAGAAATGAGAGAAGATTTTCAGAGCCATGTTTCGCCATAGCCGTAGTTTTATTAAAATTATTTTTTCTCTCAAATGTAATTCGTAGTAGGTACGTTAAAAGCCACGAAATACAAAATCTCCACTAAACTACTCAATCAAAGACGTACGCTCAGTATGACACTGACGTTAAAGGAAAACGACGTTAAAAATACACATCTACTCACATTCAGGCGGGCAATGTCAGGGTAGAGCACCACAGAATTGATATCCTCTTACCTGAAAAAAGATGAAATGGAAATCAGAAATCATTTTCTTAAAGCGATTATAGAACTTTTCAATAACAATAAAGCCATTAGTTATAAATAGCATGAGAGCAATTCTGAAAGTCAAATTTATGGGTAATTATTTACCCCAAAATTTCCATGCAACACCTTTTTTGGACAAATGCTATCCTTTCCACTCATCATTGCTAACATGATATGTTTCACTGAGAAGTGGCAAACAAATCATAGAGTTTAAAAAACATTTTCTACATTGAATTCGTTTGATTTGCACAAAAAATTGTTGGTAATTTTGGAATTCAAATCGACAACTGAGAATACTCATCCATAGTCGCTCATAATTTTCTAAGAAAATTTTATGATTTAAGCATTTTCAATTTTTGTTCAAGTTCGAGGATAAATTAATGAAGCAATTAAGAATTTTCTATAAATATATAGCGTTAAAAAGTCATGCTTAAAAGTGTTTTAATTTATTCTAGTTGCTCTCTAATATTTGCAACTACATCTATCCATATTAGCTCGAGAATATAATTGAAATGGAAGATATTTGGATGGTTCATTCTCTCATCAATTCACCCATGGTTAATTTCGATCTCCATTGTTTAGCTTGGTGACGCATATTCACGAAACGTTCTTCAAACCTGGAGCAGAACAATATTCAACGGTCGTAGTAATCAACCGGCTGGCAAAATAATTAACAAAAGGGTGCAGGTCTTGAGTATAAATATTACGGCAACTTCTATCATCTGCTTAGTAGTAAGAAAATTCTCCTTCGGTGACTGCCACAAAAACTAAAGATCATCGAAATATAACTTATTGCGTGATTAAATTCCATAGTTGCACTCACTTGCATTTCTACTCAGTAAAACCATGAGATGGAAAAAGATAATTTGCGTGGTGAAATTGAATTTAAATGGCACTCATATGCTGAACCACGGTTGACCGCATAATGAAATTAAAGTGCAGATGGTCCAAAGCGAGGTGTCTTTGTCTATTATTCCTTTCCCTTCTATTCCTTATCCTGCCGTGCCAGTAGAATATGTGTCTTGCGCGGAAATAATAAACTAAATCTGAAGACAAACGTTTTTTTTAGACAGAAAGAGGAAGAACCGACCGCATAAATTAATTTTCAATTTTCTGTTTTGTTTGGGTCGGTACTTCGTGGAACTGTGGAAAGTTTATTCCATTTTTAAATTATATGAATGATTTTGCTTCTTTTTTCACAATTAATTAATGCAAAACTTCGCTATGGCCTAGGATTCGAAGAGAATATTCATGACCAGGTAGGCTTACATTGAAATTATAGTCACTCTAGCTTAGGGAGGTGAAATCGTGGAAAAGAAGGTTGGTTTTAGACGTTGCGGAGGCGGGGTAAGTGTCCACAACATAATAATTCTTCACTTCAGGACAACACCAACGTTTTCTTTAATTTATTCACCATTATCAAGGCTTGCAACAAAAAAGGAGTTAACCACCTTGATTACGCCAATTATGCACTCAAAATATTCTTGAACAACACTCCAAAATGAATGCAAGCTGAAAAATGGGTTCTTAATATATTATAATATCTATATAACTACCAATGCTGGAATAACTACCCCATTATTTCCTGCCTATTTCTTGTCACATGACAAATAAAAAGATTCGATCAACGATCAACACTCCAAGACGAATTTAACTAATTTGAAAATATGGTTGATAATATGTTATAATATCAATATTACTAATGTAATTACATTTCCAAAAAGGAGTATGACCCCTCAGTAGCGTAACTGGCTAAAGCACTCGACCGGAAATCAGGAGATCCTGGTTCGAATCCCGGTCAAGGATTATTTTCTGTGTATTTTTTGCACTCATCAAACTTACAATTAATACTGGAATAGAACTGCCTCATCATTTCTCACCAAATTTCCTCTTCCCCATCACATCACATATAAAAAATGCTACGCTTCGCATTTTAACTAATTTTAAAGTAAAACTGAGAAAAAAATGTCGTGAAAAAAATATAATCCTCTTTTTTTTCCTGTGTGCCCAGACCTCTCTCGCCCGCGGAAAGCGGTCTCTTCCCCTTTCCACCGTGAATGTCGCGGATTCTCTCCTTCCCGCATCCCTTCAAATTGCGATGTCACGCCTTTCTCTCTCTCTCTCCCTCTCCATCCAACCCCCTCCCCACTTCTTCCTTTCCTTTCCCTCATCCCGTCTCTTAGATACGCTGCCGCAGCTGCCAACATTAGCAGCGGAGGGAAAAAGACCCTGCGCCTCTGCCTATGTCACCTCCTCCTCCTCCAGAAAGAACACGCGCCCGGGTGTCGCGAACACAGCTCCCCCTAATCGCATACGTGCGGGGGACGAACCTCTGGGATCCGGGGTCTTTTACTTCTTCGCCTTCCCACCCCGTCCCCCCCCCCCCTCCCTACCCGCGGATCCATCCTCCCAATTAACCGGCGAAAGGAAACATCTTCCAAATTCCACCTCAAAGGGGAAGGGCGGGATGTGACAGCGGGTGAGACACATCTGTAGTGATAATATCAGACTGAAAGCACGCATAGATAGATATATAAACGCGTGAAAGTATACACGCTCAAACATTTTCCTTTTTTTCACCTTCTTCCCCCACTTTTTGCGTCCGTGTCAGACACGAAAGTGAGAGGAAGAGAAAAATACAGCGGCGTTTTAAGCGTTTTAATGAGGTACCTACATATATATTTCATCTGATACGATTTGGAAATTGCTGTAATTCCATCTCCTCTGATCCATATGAAGCATTTAAAGTGACTTGCAAATATTTGACTCGTGCTGAGAAGTGAAGTCTTCAGATTTCCACGACCAAGTACCGCCTGGAATGTTTAGATAGAAAAGCAACTCGACTGAAAAATAGTACAATGCAGATGGAACGGAACCATATTCGCATTCACCATCATCACAAACTAAGTGGTGATTTATACATTTCAACCTAAAATGATAGGCGTATTGCAATTATTTTTCATAGAAATCGAATATGCAATTAGACTCAAATAGAGTTTTACTATCATTACTCTATATTCTGATGGTACTATTGGCGTATTATGGTCATAAACGTAATGGAGATACGTGAAACACACAAGTACGATAACATTTTAAAAATTTGATGACTCACTTATACTTAAAATGAAAATGTAAATTGGCAATGTTCGCCTTATGAAACTATCTCCTTATTACATGGCAACTTTGCAAAGTAGGTCTTGCATTTATACATCAACTGAAGAATACTTGTTAATATTTTTGACATTTGACTGTCCAAAAGTTAAAATCAAAGAATGTACATTCCAAAATAATTTGTGTGTTTACTCGCACCTCACGACGAACCATTGAAACACATCGAATGTATCATAAAACCGTGAAAGAGCACAAGTGTCTCGTTTTCATTGTAAGCCTCCACATATTGCAATATGATTCCGAAATTTATAAATTGGTCTTGAAACTGTGAATTAAGTTTACATACCGAACATTTTAAATAACAATTACAAAACCATTCAAATCTTCTTTCTTTCCCAATGTTTTACAGGGGAATTGTTCGACTGGAATGAAAAAAGAGCTATAACAAAAACACTATATCACCGTTAAAGGCAGAATTTCATTTCAGCAAATAATCATCGATCGAATTTCATATCTTTTTGTTGATAAATCGCCAATACTTTGCTCCACTGGCTACACCTTTACTCTTCATTTCACTCTTAAATCCTTTCGTGGTCCCATTTCTGTTCGTGAAAATTTTTCTCACTTAATTCCGCATCAACCAGGTAATGCCTTGTTGCCAAGACAAATGCAGGGTATTAGTTCTCCACCCACGCTCGCAACTGTCTGCCTTCCTTTCAACTCGCTAATCCCTTACCTGGGAAGTCACCCTTCGCCATCTCTCTTTCTCTCACTAATAAATTAGCTACCCCTAAAAACATACCACTAATATGGCTATATTCGTAACACGAGTTGGGTGTTTCCATTAATTCCTTGAGGCAAGTAAAACTTTATCCTGCAGCAGAGTCATCTTTTCGCTTTCCCTTTCGATTCTCCAACATTGAGTTCGTGTGTTCTCGATAGACATAAAAGAAGTTTAATTTGCCTACTTACGCATCATACTTCACTTCAATACATATTGCTCTCAGTCACGCAGACTTAAAGAGTACTCGGCAGATACAACAGCAAATTGCCTTAATAGTCTATTTCCCTATTACCATGATGATAGTATAGAGGGAAATCTTGAGTATAGGTACTGTAGTACCGAAGGCAAATTAGGAAAATTGTGGAAGTCCATAGAATACCAAGTATGGAAAATGTGGTTATTATATTCAGGTAGCACAAAGGTTATAAAATAACAATCTAGAATCAAAATGGCAAGCGGTCCTTTAATAGCTCCATATGAAGCAAAAACATGTAATAGCTAATTGGAGGGCGGCGATCATAATACGTATCTTATTTGTCCACGTATGCTACCATAAGATATCACTCAGCCAAGGTCTACAAAAATAATAAAAGATAACATTAACCTCAAAAAATCATATTTTTAATGTATACATTAACAAAAAAACTACATTTTTTGATTTTTCGATCGAAATAAACAGCTTGAAAAGCAACCCTGGGGCCGTGAACACATACAAAACCATTCAGGGAGGTGCATAGTTGTAAGTACTCGTAATATTTCGTTTTTTTTTTTCAAACCATAAAACAACAAAAGGGGGCTTTTAATTGGAGGTGATTGGCAGGATACCAGCTTTAAAAAAAGGAACATTTTTTATCTTGCCCTTAGTCTGTCCCGGTGGTTGAGACAGGCATTTCGAGACGAGGGAGGGTTAACAGGGGAGCGATCTCACCACTCAAGGCGACATCACGGCTACGATCCGGGAGAAATTCCGTAATATTCCACACCAGTTCCTCACTTTATTAAGAAAACGTATTCTACAAGGGAAGCCTCGGAAACTTCTCCCTCCCTCTCTCTCTCTCACCTTCCCTCTCTCTCCCTTTTCTTCCTTATTCTCTTTCTCTCTCTTTTTATACACCTTTTTCTTTCCACCCTTCCGAACCCCTCCCTCGTCACTCCTTCCTCCACATGTTTCCTTCTTTCTCTCCTCCCCTCTGTGACCCTCTCCATCCCCTCCCCTGACCAATTCACTCCCATACCTCCCTCCCACCCTCTGCAACAGAGCCCCACCACCCCCTATCCCTCTCCCTTCACCTCTTCCATACACACTCGTCTCACTGAGTTCTCTGGATCCCGGAGTTGTACACGCGAGCAGGGCACTCAGCGTAAGGTGCGCGGCGGGTTACGTGCGCAGGCACCTCAGGGAGCGAGCAAACAGGGACCACCACCCCCTCCTCGCCAACCAGCAGCTGCCATTCTCTTCTTCTCCTTTCTCTCTCTCCATCCTCGCAAATCTTTACGGTGGTTCGTGAATTGAACGCAACGATCATGATGCCATATGCCCCGCTCAGATTACGATTGTCCCAGCGATCGTCCTAACGACAGTTGGCAGAACTAATGCCTTGTTCACATTACTATTGTCCGAGCGATCGTCCTAACGAACTAGCCGAACTAGCCGTGTGAATGCATGTCCTGACAATAGCTCACGTTGTTCTGAACGTTGCCACTTTACGATGGTAAGGCGCTGTAAAACCGGGAGAGAACGTGACAAGAGAAGGACGAAAAGTTTGTAAAGCTGCCATCGCTCTATTTTTTCATAGATTTGCCCAAGCAAGGAATAATATGGGCTGAAGAAAAATTATAAGTTAAATACACGTTGAACACAGTAATATCTTAACCCTTCATACCTCAACAGATTTGCTAACCATCAATTTCTCGTTCACTTTAGATTTCACCACTGGAGGCAGCATAGGTTTTAACCATCATTGTGCGAATGCACGATACATGATTCCAACGATCGCTGGAACAACCGTAATCCGAACGAGGCATTACGCCCTCTTGCTAAAGCGTTTCATACAAAGCGTTTGCTTAACTCATTATATCCTGGTGCTGCTTCCAATTAACATCAAAAATGTAAAAATTATCAGCTCTAATCAGGAAACATTTAAGCTAGGTGCTACTTTCTGCTGTTAATAGTAAAGTTTAATAGCGAAAAATGTAGCTGCCACAATAATTATTGAGTAGAAGATTCTCACATATTTTTAACGACAAATTTGATATTTAATCTCTCCCAGAAGCAGCACCGGGTTATAAAGGGTCAATATATGTATAAGAATAGAGCTCGTTCAGTACTAGACTACTGGTGAGAGCAATTAATTAACTTATGGAAGTGGGAGAATTTTCTATCGCTGAAAAATCCACGATTTAGCGAAAAGTTGAATAAGTATTTAATTTATGTTCCATCCATAGCTGCCTTCACTATAAGTACATAAAACACGAAAAAAACATAGCTATCATATAAAAAGTGAGTATACAATGAACCAATTTATTTACGTCAGTATGAGCCGACCGTGGTTTTATTCAGATTCAACTTCATTAATTTACTAACACTTCAATTTAAATGTACTCACTATGCATATAAAAAGCGAATATTATTGAAACCTATGCCTCATTCGAAAAGTAACTAATTTACAATGGTTAGCCCTATAAATTTTATTTGCCATAATGTGATTGAAATTTTTATGCTGACAAGTATATAAGGAAAAAGATCATAAGCGATTTGCCTACATTACTACATTGCGGTTACTACATTTATTTTAAAATAATACAGAATTGAAAGTTAAATTTTGATAATACACCTTAAATTATCATGAAATCGATATTTACCCTAAGTATTGGAGGAAATATTTTTCAACTAACATTTTTTTTAAGTTACCAAGAGATTTTTAGCAATAAAGGCATTGGTGTAAGAATATTTTCCAATGCTACCATTCTGTTTCTCTGAGTATTTCCAACATCAATTTTTTGATGGCTCTGTTAAAGTTTCTATAGTATTTAATTATTTCGCCCAATTTTACCATGAAATCACGTATGGCTAAAATATCGGGTCTAACTTTTCGCATATCATCTCCGTGTAACGTATTCACCGACTTTCTAATTTTCCCTTCAAGGAAACATTTACTCCACTGTATAATTCTATCTTATCCTCTGCAGTTGAATTGCAGTTCACTGCGTTTAAAAATTTAAATTTATAGTTTATTGTGAACATCCATAATGTCCAATTCTAATTTGAATGCAACTATAAGTTCCTTAAATCCCCCTAAAATTATCAAGGGATTTGGGCTATATTTTAATCCATTTTATGGTCGTTTTGTCCTACCTTGTCCGGAAAGCCTCAGTTCTGGTCCATAAAAATTTATTTCACAGATTTATTTTCATTATAGATCATCAATTGAAAAATAAATTCCTTAAACCAAACCAAAGCAATATTTTCAATATGCTCACAGCTGATAACTGATCATTGGACGTATCTCAAAATCTTTCTTGAGGCTATGTGAGACGAAGGATACCTAACGTAATTGCCGGTCTCACTACTATATCTGATATGAGGCTTTGTTTTGTTGGTATAAAACGGGAGTGGCAAAAGGCCAGGAAGAAGCTACTTGGAGCCTCTCTTCTTACATCCATGTCTTCATAGAGTTATATTTCACAATAAACACCCTAAGCTGACCACTATATTAGGACTCAAATCAGCCACATTTCCACTCATTTTTGCCTATCCCGCCTATCCTTCCACATCCATCCTTTCGTTCCCAGAGCTTTCCCTCAGTCCTCCTCATCTCTCACCCTCATGTCTCCCACTCTCAAATTCTCTCTTTTTCGTCTCCCCTACTCCAATCCACTCCCCTCCACTCCAATCCCTGGCCGTCCTGGGCCGGTGTTGCCAGGTCTGCCACCCGCGCGACGGTGGGAGGAGCGAGCCGGGGGATGAAACGCGATCCGGCAACGCTGCAAAACCCCGCGGCTACATCCCAGACGCCATGGCGACGGCTTTTTCATGCCTCCCCTCCCTGCGACCGCACGCGCCTCGCTCCCCCGCCCCTCCCCGACGCCCTCTCCGCCACATATTTTCACCCGGCCTACTTCTCTCCATATCGGTCCATATCGTACACCTCCATCCCTTAGGATACGCTTTTCCATCCTGAAAATGTTACGAATTATTACCACTAACTTTAGCGGGGCTCAAGTACAGAGACTCCGGTATCACTTAGTTCAATACAATTCCGATTGCAGGGCTGGGTAGTGAAAGCTGAGCGCTTATACCAAAATATGTGATAAACTCCGACACACATAAAAATGGAAATCCATGTAATGTAATACACCCGACCATAAGCCTAGCGTTAGAGAAAGGAATGATTAAATATTCCCCTGCAATCAATGTGAATCACCTTATTAGTCCATGTCTCATGTTTTTCGCCATACCTTCAGATATGGAGGTCAAACTAATGAGTAGGGCTATTCTAAATTTCTACTCTAAATCATATATTCTTATTATTTTAAATGCATCGGAAACGTAGGGTAATCATACCCAATAGTTTGACTTCAATATCTTAAAATAAGAGGAAAAAATTAGACCACGGGCTAATGAGGGGCCCGAAAATGAAAATCTTTAATACCTATAAAAGTACATTAGCCGAAATGAGGAAGATTCTTAAAAACTAAATTATGGATGGATATATTTCATTACAAGTAAAACTTAAAAGTATGAATAATGCTACGTGGACCAAAAGGACGATTTGTGCAAAGATAACTCTCATCTCATTATTGGCTATGCGTAGGCAAACAATCAAAACACTATCAAATCAAAACGCTAACGGAAGACAACGAGTACTTGCGCACAAAATTACAAATACTATAATTAACCTGTCCCTCCACAAGATGCGCCACATACGATTAACAGGATAATACTTTTTAAATTTATAGAATTTCAAAAGAACCCGTTATGCTCAAAGGGCACGATTCCACTTTGAACAGTTTTGGATAAATAGCTTTTCCGAATGTCTAATCTTTTCTAAGCATCAGTTCAAGGTCGGATCCAGGATTTTTTCTGGGAGAGGGGCTCAATGTCTGACAGGCGAATAGTATTTTTATATTTGAGATTTAAAAAACATGTAACAATTATAGTACTATATAATCTCTTCATTTTTAATATGAAATCTATCAATATAAAATTTAATGATTGAGGCTCCGTAATAAACAAAAAACGAACATTATGATTACCGTCTTTCATTACTTCGGCATGGGAAAACAGAGGAATAGAACTGGCTTTTAAAGAGGCTGTAGAAAATAAAATAGGGGAGGATACGACCAACAATACGAAGAGAGTTGGAAAACCATTAGAAGTGGTCTGCAGGCGGCAGCTGAGGAAGTTCTTGGTAAAAGGAGAGTCGTTATGAAAAAACCATGGTTCACGCAGGAAGTATTAGATCTCATTGAAGAAAGAAGAAAATACAAGGCTTCGAAAACAGAGGAAGGACAGAATCGTTACAAGAGAATAAGGAACGAAATATGTCGTAAAGCGCGGAAGGCTAGAGAAACGTGGATGAAAAGTATTTGTGAAGACGTGCAAAACAATCTTAAACATGGGAAAATAGAGGCCGCCTATAGGATAGTGAGGAACCACTTTAAGGAAAGGGGCGTAAGATGTAATACCCTTAGGGAAAAAATCGGAGAACTAATGATTGAAAACGAAGATAAAGGGAAGAGATGGAAGGAATATCTGGAAGATTTGTACAAAGGAAGCAGCCTCAGAACGAATGCTATCGAAAACGAGAGGGAAGTGGATGCCGATGACATGGGAGCCCCAATTTTAAGATCGGAATTTGATGCGGCTGTAAGAGACCTCAGGATAAATAAAGCATCTGGTATTGATGACATTCCTGCAGAACTAATTAAAAATTCAGGAGAGAAGACGTTGAACCAGCTATACAAAATCATTACTGAAATGTATTCGACAGGTGAGATACCAAAGGACTTCGAGAGGAACATTATAATCCCTATTCCTAAGAAGAAACGAGCGGAGAAGTGCGAAGATTTTAGGACCATAAGCCTTACTACACATGCATCAAAGATTCTGACAAGGATCATCTATAGAAGAATAGAACGAAAAGCAGAAGAGTACTTGGATGAGGACCAATTTGGATTCAGGAAAAACAAAGGCACAAGGGAAGCAATATTGGCCCTAAGACTGCTCATAGAAAAGAGAATGGAAAAGAACAAGCCAACATTCGTTGCGTTTGTGGACTTAGAGAAAGCATTTGATAACGTGGATTGGAGCACAATGCTTGGAATCCTAAAGGAAATTGGGGTTCTTTATAATGACAGAAGAATCATCCACAGTTTATACAAAAACCAAATAGCCGTGATAAAATCAGGGCCCAGCTGTGAAGAAGCAAGAATTAAGAAAGGAGTGCGACAAGGCTGTACATTGTCACCCGTAATTTTCAACGTTTACATTGAAAAAGCCATTAAGGAAATCAAAGAAAAGGCATTGGGAGTGAATATCCATGGAGAAAAAATAAGCATGCTAAGATTTGCCGATGACATAGCCGTTATAGCAGAAACAGAGAAGGATTTGAAAAATATTCTGGTTAATATGGGTAGGGTAATGAGTAGATATCAACTGAAAATAAGCACGAAGAAAACCAAGATCTTAGTATGCAGCAGAAGAGAAGAAGTCAAGACCAACATTAAAATAGGGAAGCAAAAACTGATAGAAGTGGATAAATTCTGTTATTTGGGAAGCAAGATAACTAGTGACGGGAGAAGCAAGAAAGAAATTATCAGCAGAATAGCCCAGGAGAAGAGAGCATTCCACCAAAAGAGAGACCTGCTTACAGCGGGAAACTTAAATATGGATGTAAAGAAACAATTTATAAGAACCTACATCTGGAGTATGCTCCTATACGGAAGTGAGGCATGGACAATGACCGCAGCGGAGAAAGCAAGGATAGAGGCCTTCGAAATGTGGTGCTACAGAAGAATGATGAAAATCAAATGGATCGACCGAGTTAGTAACGAGGAAGTCCTAAGAAGAGTAGGAGAGAAGGGAATCCTCATGATAACCTTAATAAGAAGACGGAACAACCTTTTAATCCACATCCTGAGACATGATGGACTGATGAAGACAATCGTCGAAGGACAAGTGGAAGGCAAGAATGGAAAAGGAAGACCTCGAACAAAATATATGGAACAAGTAAAGAGAGATGTGAAGGAGAAGAAATACGTAGGTGTGAAAAGATTAGCGGAAAGGATAATAGAGTGGAGAGCTGCGTCAAACCAATCCTAGGATTGTTGACCAGTGATGATGATGATTAAATTTTTGTGCCTTTTTTAAGTGTCTGGGGGGCACGTGCCTCCGGGCCCTCCCCCTAAACCGCCTATACATTACTAATTGGTATTGCATAAAAAACAAGCATACATTCTTCTGCTAATCTTTGAGTGGGCTGTAAATGAGTACATTACTTTCATGAAATATACAAGTCACTCCCTGAATATCTTGCACAGAAGGGTGTGAAATCTAGAAAGTGTCTACAGATCTTCTCTTTCAAACTCTTCGCGGTGAAATATCCCGCAATTTAGGACACCAAATACCTCAGCGGTCAATTTGGCCACTGTTCCCTTCCAGTGTCACATAGACTTCAAGATTAGTTTATCCAGGTAAAACCCATTCCGGAGGAAAAATATGACCGAGAATAATTCTAATTATCGAAATAAATTCTATTTCGCTGGTACCAACATTCCACTACCTCAATCTCCATCTGAAAATACAATTTTCACGCTAGTATAACCATTTTCAATATTTTGTCCTACGGACATGGTTATGAACGTGTCCAATTTAAAAAAACATATTTTAGACCAAATTTGATACGGCATACTGCTAAATGAAGTTGATACCTCCACACATTTTTTAACGCGTTGGTTTGAATTGAGTGTTTGAGGCCATAGAATGAAAAATTTCACATATTTCCTGTGAAATTTCATTTTTATCTCGCACGGCAATTTATATTTGCACAACTTTGGTCGTCATCATGTAATCATCACTTTGAAAGCAATACAAAATGATATTATCATTCTCAAAACGCCTAAACGTGGAATTAAATAACTGACGACAGAAGGTAATAGGACCTCATATAGGAATTGAAGTGGTAAGTTCAATTTGGGGACAGGAGACAGTCAGGGTGATTCTCACTTTTTTCTTATCTCAAAGCATTCTCAGCCGGAAGAAAACCTATGACAATAATAAACCGATAATTCATACTGGGATCTTTTTGTGATAGACTATTCTTCATTGAAGTGGAAAGCTCAATTCGAGAACGTGGAATAATCGGGGTGATTCGCAAAGATCTCCAGATAAAACTACCCATACCGGTGGGAAACTTTTAATAATGAACCGAACCTTCATACTCGGATATATTTGTGAATATCTTTTCCGGTTTTTGAAAGGGTTCCGCGTCACTTGCGTGGAAGCCGAGGGAGCCGATACCGGGGCAATGAGGACAACAATCCACCCTCCCAGGAGATATGCGGTGGAGGCGGTGAGTAATAAGGTGGAGAAAAGAGGCTCACGCATTCACACTCCCCCGTGTATGTAATCTATCACCTCTCACGTGAGGCAGAGCGGAATTTTGTAATAGATCTGAGTAAAGGGAAGTCACAAGCAAACTCGCAGACAGACAGCATTCCGAATAGATTTAAATTCTTAGGCAACTCTCCAAAGTTTTAGGCATTGCTCCATTCTTGTTGGAAAAGACACGTAAATCTGCATGCGCCAAATTTAATTTTTAACGCCATATACTTGGGATGAGATGCTAATATCACTTTTTGTTCTTTTATCAATAAAAAATAACTGTCACTGGCATTTTATGTGGGTGGAAAGTGAAACAAAGCCGAAGAAAAAAATAAACACCTCAATACACATGCAAAATTTTAT
The DNA here is from genome assembly GCF_921293095.1 of Ischnura elegans. NCBI lineage: Eukaryota > Metazoa > Arthropoda > Insecta > Odonata > Coenagrionidae > Ischnura > Ischnura elegans. Next base: position 28,920,784 of record NC_060246.1, read on the forward strand.
ATTATTCGTAATGTATTTGATATTGTCAGTCATTATTGATATTATTACTGATTAAGAATGACCATAATTGATGTCATACGCTTGAATTATTGTCAGAAAAAATCAGCGAAACGCATTTATTGATCTCCATGTTTTTCTGAGTAACGAATGACATCATTCTACAGGTGAATAAATTTCCTAAAGGAATATTTTCTTGAATTTTATAAGGTTCCAGCTGCCAATTCTATTCCCAGAAGAATAATTCTTCCACTTCCTTCAATGAAAAGAAGGTAAAAATCTCCTTTCTCCACATCTTTCCTCGTGCGATGAACTGCAACTGTAGACCAACAGAAGACAATACTCTAGCAAGTGCCTCGTTCCAAAATTTCTAAAAAGTCAACGGACTTGAAATGACAGATTTGGTGGTAGCAGTCGTTATTGTACGCCCAATTCTTGCAAAATTACATGAATGTTTTTGTGTTCTTATCAGAATATCCTGAAATGGAGCAAATTTCCACAATAATACGCTCTACTATGACTAATACGATTTGATTGTCAAACTATATTTTCGACACGCTATATCTCCTAAATTAATGAACTTTTTATAACTGATGATCGGCACCTACTGCCGGAGCGATGACAAGAAAAAAATCATAAGGGAAACGAGTAGAGCGGGAGGTATCATACTTATTTTTCTTAAATCTGAAGAAATGCATACCCGAAAATATGGTTTTAGTGCTATAATAGGTGGCTCTGGCGGTGGGGCTCAGATTCACCCATCTTCATGCCTATATCCGACCAAGTCACATTACAGAAAAGGTTTCTTTCTGGAGAGCTGACCTAGTCCAACGCAAACTCGCAAGACATTCGCCATACCGCGAAAACCGAATGAGACTCTTGTGTACATTTATCAAATTCAGGAGATTGAAGAAACATATTTTTCGAAATCAGTCGTCAAGATATTCATCCATTTCCTTCAATCCATCATTTATACATAAAATCGATTTTTTTACATAATGTAGTTGAGTTGCTTCACTATTCTGACCATGACATCCCTCATGTCATCTATCATAAATGAAGCAGCAGAAAAATTACATGACTCCCAGCTTCTACAGCACTTCATTTTACCCGTCGTATTTAAACAAGTAATGGTACTAATATCGTCATAGTGGTTTAATGAACCTGCACTGTTATGATTATTTATTGATACCGATTGTTATTTTATATCAAAAACATGGCTATGTTTGTCTTGAGAATGACGCTATAGCCCTCTGAATTAGTCGGCAGCAAAAATAAGCTTGTGGAACAGTACTGGGTTTTTTGCTTCACTATGAATATCTCATCCTTCCACCAAGTCACGCCAAAATCATTTGATTTCATGGTTATAAAACATCAAACGTGGAGCATTTCTGCGAAGTTTGTTTTAAACCGCATTTAGATGCGGTCTTGTAACGATTCCTCCTCGATTTCGGTGTGCCGAGAATTTTTCCCGACTCTCTAAAAAAGAAAATTCCGCTCCTCCACAGAATAACTGGTAGATGCGGCGAGTTGTAGCGCGTGAGGGTTGACGCATTCAATCCCCCACATCCGAGCACGACGCACCACGCAGTGTGTGTGTTTTTTTTTATCAAGAGAGCTGACTGAATCCCCCACGTGGGCACGCAGAGAGAGAGAGAGACAGTCCCGAAAATATACAAATGCTCCACAAATGAGAGGACCCCACCCACTCGCTTGATTACGAAAAGGGGTGTGGAATAAGGCAAAAGGAGGCAGGGTAAGGGAGGGCTAGGAGAGCGGTGGTGCTGCGAGAAGCACGCACCAACGCAGCGCCGGGAACACCAACGTGATGAAAACAACCCTCCTCCATCACGCACCCTCATCACCACCCTTCCCTCCCTAACACACCAATCTCTCCCTGGCCACCACCCAAAATAATAAACCCCTAAAAACATTCGCGCCCTCCATCCTGCACTACGCACCCCTCCCCACCCTCCCAAAAACAAAACTCATCCACTTAATATATGTCGGTCCGCCGAGGTACAAGTGAAGGCTGTGAAAACGTGCAGCGGTAGAAGCACGAAAACATCAGTCAAAACATGGGTCAAAAACTTTGGATGACACGTACTGTGTGGCAATAGGTTTCAAAGCAAACATTTGTAGTTCGTCTTACTCAGCAATAGGCCAATAAATACGGTTATTTACTCGGAATAGCGGCACGAATTTAATCCGTCGATACGCTTTGGCCTTAAGAGTAGCCTATTTAATCGGGGGTTTTTGAGAAAGATGCGAAAGATATCCATAAACATTAAAACTATCCTGTGAGTTGGAACTTCGGGAAAATTAAAAACCCAGGTATTAATGACAAGAAAGGAAGATATATTTTGCTTATCGAACCTATCGCCCCCAGGATATGAATGGGAAATTATAACTTAGTCATTTTTGGGGGGAAAAACTGTTTTCATGCCTTACATCTATTTCTCTCATATGATGTAAAAGGTTGGCAATAATTGCTGGATTTATAACTGAAAGAAAACAGAAAATATTTCAAATTTACTCGCACATTCAGAAAGGCGACAGCGGTTGTCAAAATTTCGGACAGAAAGGCAAAAAGGACTGATAAGGATACTAATCTAGGTGTTTTTCATGCAAGCAGTAATGAGGCGAATTGAAGGAAAATAAACTTCCGAAGAAATCTGACGCGTAAGATTAGATAAAGAAACCCTCAGAAATGCGACCAACTAAGGTGAATCCTGTAGTTCGTCTTACTCAGCAAGAGGCAATAAATACGGTTACTTACACGGAACGGCGATACGAATGTAATCCGTCGGTAAGCGTTTGTTTTACGATGAAAAATTACATCCCTGTCCAGTGGATATACAACACTTTCACTCCTGCGGGTCAGGCAACCCATCACACGAGCCACGTGCTTTATCACCACAAAATGAGGCGTGGCCCTCACACCATTTTGTTGTGATGAAGGTGATTCCTTTCGCTTCTCGTCAAAGTCATGCTTCTGACAAATCGACGATAATTTCCACTCCCATTACTCCACCGTCACTGTCCAGTGGCCCATTGGAGTGCGATAACAAAAGAAGGCTGCTCAACGGAGCTTCTCGGCCGTTGTGACAGCCGAGTGCATACGTATTTTATTGCTTTAATGTATATTCTGCATCTTTCCTACAACAACAAAATTCAAGAAGATACCCATAGTTTCACCCAAAGAACCATGGGTATGCTTGGGAATGTACTTGAGTGAAACTAAATTGTGCGTTTGATGAAATTACGTGGTATGCTGGTTTTTTATTCCAGAGCCATTATTTGGACACTATTATTTCTGATTCTGAATTTTTTATTGATTTTAACATAAAGAATTACCCAGAAGTAATATCTTAAGTTTTAATTGTCCCTCTACAAAAATTACTCTTCATAATTAAGAGTGTCTTAATTAAATCCACGTTTTATTCCTTTATTTAATCGATGAAATAGTTTGAAGAAAGTAATTTGTTGCTATTTCTGGCAAAAAATAGCAGAAAATGTCTTAAGAGAGAAATCTCACATCAAGGTAAAGTAGTGGTTGAGAAACAGAAGTTACGAAAAAAAGGTGTTAACTAGTACGCGGTTATGATAATGGAATCTCGGTAAAATTGAGAGACAAGAGATATAACAGGAATATGGTTTCGGTTAAAAAGCCACGATATCTATTGTTGTTCACACCCGTCACTTGCGTAATTTAAAACGCCAAAGATAAAAGAAAAAAATTAATATTCACCGATTTTATTTGATGGATATAATTCAATGCAATTTTTAACCCGTAACCTTATGAAAAGTGGCATTAATAACTAGCCATTTTGGTATAGATTTAATGCGATGTAATATAAATTACGTATGTATTGCATAATCAGGAAACTTCCCAGGAAAATGCAATTAAGATTCCAGTCGATAATAATTGAAAAAGTCTTAAAATGATGTATATGCTGACCAGTCAACTCATTCTTTAAAGTAAGATAAAATGTAATATTGAATTTAAATAATTCCAGGGCAGCAAGAAAATTGAATCCCAACTTGTAATTACCTGTCACCATGTGTATCATGGAGCAGATATTTCATAGATGTAGTATGGGCTCCAGAGGGACCAGTAATTACCATGTCAACCACCTTGAGATAAACACCCAACTCACCGTGGAGGCCTAGCCGTGCTCGCGTGGCTAGTGGTGAAACGATGCGGAACACCCCGAGCCGTATCATTCCCGCAACAGTGGCGAGTAACACAAAATATAATTCTGCCTTATAACCAAAAATTCAAGTCCCCGCATTTTAATGTTTATTGGCCTCTGATGAAATCCTTAAATTGTCAGAAATAATAAGCAGATCGTTTCATTATGCTTCTGAGCTCGACGTATTATTATTTATTTAATTTCCTGAATGATTTATCTATCAAACAAAATTGGGTGTCAATATCTGTCAAACAACATTGAATGCTTTAAATCCGATTAAAATAGAAATTTAAGTCTCCGAATCCGGTTTTCCGACTGTGATGGCGACCAAAAAACACTTACTCCGCCTCGTTCTTGCCCCGTCGTCGAACTGCTATAGAAAAATTCTCCTCCCTGATAATGGTTGCCTAGCCAATCGGAAAACCTGTTTTGGAGACTAAAATTCATATTTTGATGTTTCCTTTTATTAGGTGCCAGCAGGCTACCCGGCGTTGAAAGGGAAGAATATTACCTACAGAAATGGGAAACTTGGAACTGGGAATTCATGGTCATATGGCAGGACTTTTCGGTAAAGGAACACAACAGGTATGATGATGGTATATGTATGTATCAGCTAACAATTGAAAGAATTATTTCCGTATAAGGCTCACGGAATCAGCTTATACCCCGTTCTACAACATTGATAGTTATGTTTACGTTCGAGCATAGGCCGAAAACGTCGTGTAAACGCATACCCTAACAAGAAGGTTTGAAACGAGAGGATTAATAGTTAAGTGTAGAATCCTTAGAGCTATTTTTTTCCCTTGAATCGTATCAATAGATGTGCCAACCCAGCAGGATGCCCAATCATAGCAGTTGTATTACGTGACGTGAAAAACGGTAATGAGAAAACGACGATGCGTTGGACACAGCCAGATCTACAAGCACTACAAACTTTGGGAGCATGAGATGCACCCAAGATCTAACTTTGGTTACAATCAGTGTATCCGTATGGAAATTCAAAGTGGACAGACAAACAGACATCCTTTTATACATACATATAAATAGCTCGAGTCTACCACAGCACCGTGGTCCACGTCTTTTTCTATTCTTCGTCCCTATCCCTTTTTTTCCTCATCTGTGAATTTATTTGAGTCTACGCGTGAATAAATGAAGTAGGATATACATAGGTAAGATAAGATATGGATACGATTTCCTAACGCCTATATTTCGCTTTTGGATTGCCCCTGAATATTCGGTTGTTAGGCAATATTTAGGGCCTCTTTCCCGCCACGCACAGCAATCTCCCTCCCGCTCTCCCTTCAAACCGAATCTCCGGCGCTTGCTTCGTCCCACTTCCTCACGAAGAATCTGTCTCGTCCCCGTGTACTCGAGCGTGCCCTCCTCCTTCGCGGATATTGCGAGGAACGCCTTCATTTCGGTCGGCAGCGGAGATGAATAGCTCCCGAGGAATGAGAGAGAGAGGAGGGGGCGTGGCACCATGGCAGCGTCCGTTCACCTCACTCCAAACCACCACACCACTCTTTTCCCCACGCCTCCCAAACCCACCGTACAGTTTACAGCGCATTAAACTCCCACCATATCCCTCCTGGCTGCGATTCTCATTCTAAACTCTCGTTCTTTCTCTTTTCCTTTCTCCTCGAACAACCTCCTCTCGAGAACGAACGACCGTCGGTTTGAAAGAAAAGAAATGGCTTTACGATGTCTGGCGATATTTCCATCCCCGCACTTTCTACACTAACCCTTTTTTCTCCTATTGCACACCCATTCTCTCACTTCCTTCCCCTCTCCTCCTTCCCTGAATGGAATGAATTCCTTAAAAACTTGATTCGCGCTTGAGGGATGGGTTTTGATGCCCCCCGGCGTATTTTTTGCTCGGTTGTGCGAAAAATGTGACCATCAAAGCGTTTTTCTCTCTCTCCCTCGCTTTCGATTCCGGATATTGTGTTTTCCTCCTCCTCAGCTCTGCATCCTTCGGATGACCAAGTTCGGGTCGATCGAAAAATATTGAAACGTTTCCCAAACCCTTATCCCAATGATATCCTCGAACCACTCGTTCAAATCCCCATTCTGATCCACTTTGTTATTTATCTTCTCATGCGTCCCATTAATCATGAATCCATTCCTGCTGCCATTCCGAAAATTGTATAAAACCACTTTCGCACGCCTCCGCGCGAACAGCGGATGCGAATGTTGAATGTGCTATTTTCAAAAAAAAAAAAGTCCATCGCATGCATCAGCTGGGTTATGTTTTTTGTTTTATGAATCCATAGTCCTCTGGCAGCATTTCGAGATTGAGTTTTAACTTTTCACTGCAACAACTGGTGGGGGATGAAGAATGTCGCAAAAATTCATATGAACGTAAAACGTGAAAGAGGGACAATATACAATACTAATTGAATTGGCATTGATGTTAAAATTTTAAAAAAATGCCACTGACGATAATAATTTTACGGATCTTCATTTTAAGTATTCATTCGCTTACATTTGATAATATAATATACATGCAGCATATTAAATGTATTTAATCACCCAGAATGATATATGAGTTAAAGTTGTCGATAAGCTAATGAAAAGTGCATGATGACAATTATCTACAACGAACACGTGCTGTCGAGGATTCATAAATTCCCGCGCGAAGAAATAATCAAAATAAGTCTTCAAGAACGAACAATTCATCTTTTCTAAAGTGAACAAAATGCAATCCGTGTTTAATATTACAAAAATTGAAAAGTATAGCAAATCATTTTAATGGTATATCTAGTTAAATAACGCAGGTTTTATTGAAAACAATATTTATTTCGATCGGCTGAAAATACTTGAAATAAGAAGAGATATATGGGTCACGCTACCTGACCTACTAACCCAAAATAGGAAATTGCCAACATACTGAGGAGTAGATAGGATCTCTAAATCAGTTAAAGCGAGAAGTTTATTGCAACTTAAAAAGATCAAGACGAATTAAGAAGTGCATTACCCGGTAAGATGAGATCGTAAAAAACAATGGCGAAATAAGAGTCATGAAATATTGAGTATCATGCTAACAGGAAATGAAAACAGCTGATTGAAAACTAGGGAACAAGCACTACACGCCTCACATAATAAATTTAGCATTACAACACTTGCAGAAGACCAAGATATATTTCATTTCCTGATAGGAAGTTATTAGAATATTAACTTGCAATGAACTAATTAAAGGATACGAAGATAAAAAATATTCAGCCACAGCTTGACGATTTTACTCCAAACTATCGTTAAAATTCACTTCCTCGTTCAGTAACATTACGCAATAAGCACTTATGATAAGTTAGCCACTCTCTACTTTGGTATGTTTTAAATCATCAGCATAAAGGAATATAAAATTGTTGTAAACTATAATCACTCAAATGAATCATATTTTATCTTATGAGTTGAAAAATAATACTGTTTTCGAATTTTGGCGTTACCCTATCCTATGCATGTTCTTGGAAACTCAAGAAAAGTTTCAACCATATTTGTGCATTTGCGACAATTGTATCACTTTTTCGACACTAAAAATCCTTTATTCCCCACAGTGGCATTAAGCATGACATTGGCATTATAGTAAATAAGCATTCCAGCCATTGTTACACGGCTCAAGTTCTTCAAGTCGCGCAGTTCCTGTTTTATTGATACATACCAATTCGATAAATGCCAAAGGTTTCAATGCCATTTTTAAAACCATCACACTTACAGACGTTATCAACAAACCCTTTTGAGAAATCGTATGAGTGAACTGAGGTAGGCATAATTGAGCGTGCAATAGCCGCGATACTAGGCCGCACATTCAATCTTCTCGTTTGAATGCACCTCTTCCCCTCGAAGCCGCACGCTAACCTCTTTTCTTCCCCTTCGCATTGCATTTCCACCCTCGGGACAGAAATCCAGCGGACGACTTCCACCCCACCCTCCCACCTCATGCAATTATCCACCCTCAGTCCCTCCGGCGAGCCCCTCCCCCCTCTCACAACCCCCGTCGCCCCACACAACCCCCGAAAAATCCCACAACCCACCAAATTAATCCCTGTTTTCCCGAAACACCTTAGATTTCCAACCTCACCTATTCTCCGTATTTCTCCCAAACTTCCCTCCATGCCCTCGTCGCAACTGTACCCCTAGGAAGGATATCGTAACGACAGAGATGGGGAAAGCTGCCCAATTGACCAACTCCATCCAGTCCCAACTCCATGAGCGGCCACTTTTCCCTCGACCCGAACGTAATTTACAAATATGCAATTCAAATTCCGCCTCTTTTCAGCGTCCCCCTCCTTCAACAGCCGCAGTACATATTTTATTCGGCTAACGGCCAACGAGCATTCTTAAGAGAAGCGTCATGAAAACCTTAATAAGAAAACGGAATAGCCTTATAGGCCACATTTTGAGACTTGATGGCCTGATGAAGACAGTCGTCGAGGGAAAAGTGGAAGGCAAGAACGTGAAAGGAAGACATCGAACGAAATTTATGGAACAAGTAATGACGGATGTGAAAGAGAAGAAATACGTAGGTGTGAAAAGATTATCTGATGGGAGAACTGACAGGAGAGCAGCATCAAACCAATCCTAGGATTGTTGACCAGAGATGATGATGATGATGAACGGCCAACGCTGAAGAAAGAGAGAGAGAAACCTCCCGCTTGACAGGTTTTTCTGGTTGGACTGGTGGTTACTGATTAATCGCATAAGACTAATGTTTTCAAGTACACCAAAGATGGAATTTGGTATGAAAAATCATCTGGCTCAGCCGGGATCCCGGATTACCCGATTGCCGGTCAGGTATGCTACCGGCTACCAAGGCATCTCATTCCAATAAGTATCTCAGACTGGGTTTACCGAACAATGTGTTGACGTCTCAAGTGTACATTGTGGCACGAGAGACGGAGGTCGTTTTTACTAAGTCACTATCAAAGAAATAAACCCTAATTTGTCGCCATTCCGCGACGGACGTTGATACCTGACCATCAATAGCGAGATTCGGGTTCGAATCCTGGTTAGGCCGATTGATTTTTCATGACTAATTTCATCTCTGTTGTATATAATTTTGCACCCATGCGCGTCACGGCGTACATAGTTACTTGTTTCATGCAGTCATGTTTTCGCCTTGAAATTTTCAGTATTTTCTCGGGTGAAATTCATTTGTTTATTTAAAAGGTATCGGAAAATTTTGACGAAGGTATACTCTATATATCCTGAATATTTCAAAATGACAGCATATGTTTCAAACAAGCAATGCGTCCGCGAAAAAGGCGAATGACGAACCGCCAAGAGGGACGCACGCAAACTCTCAAGCGACAAGCCCCCACTCGTACTTCCAAACAATGCCTGGCCAATGAATCAATCTATGATCTAATCAATGAATATCTCATCTTCTTGCCACTCATTTGAGAATTTGGGCCTTTAAATCTACAGACTGTATATTCGAAAAAAATTGCAAAGAATCATAGAGTTTTGAGTGATGAAAATTTCACTGCCCCTCCATGGTTTCGGACCAATTTTTCTCCTTTCATACTCCTAGCAATGTCAATAATTCACGTGATAAAAATCCCAAGGTTATCCAATCAAGGATGCTAGTTTTAGGAGGACAATCAATGAATGTCTCATGTTCTTGCCACTCGTTCTTGAAATTTTAACAACTCTCGCGGCTATTCAGCAATCACCTCTTCGAGCGACCGCGGCTTTTCAACCCGTTCGGTGGACGAATCCGACAGGTTTCAATGTCGAGCGAAATATAGTGTGTGATTGAGATTAGAGCCCTTACGCGTACCTGATTCTCTTGCTCGGAATACCTATCCGCTGTGCGTCACCACCACTTGAGGGTAAACAAACCCTTTCGTGACACTCACTCCCCCTCCTCCCACGGGTCCCCCTCCGCAAGCCGCTTCATCCGTCGACATTTGAAGAGGCGGTTGGCAAGGGATGTCATTTACACCCTCAGAAGGTTGGAATGGCAAGAGAAGTGAGGAGGGGATGGTAAAGATAATGATGCTTGATGCAAAACACGCCGTCGTAAGACTCATCTGAAGGAATGGCGCCAAGGGGACGATAGAATTAATATTGAATGTATGTCTCAGTTAGAAGAGATTTATAGAAGTGACGGACAGGTATTTCTCGTGCAAAATTTTCAAATGAAAGACCGATCAATCATGAAAGAAATTGACAGAAACTGAATAATTCTTGTGGCTGTGAATGGGTATTACTATTTCCCTTTTCATCAGCTAATAACCAGAGAAATATATTTTGTTTTCCAACTAATAACCATTCCAAGTCGTGTTACGCCACTTTCCGAATATCCCCTAGCTTTGACTTTCTGTAAAGATAAAAAGTTCGCAATATTATATCGGTCCCGGGATAACTTTTCTCATTGGCCCCATTGGCCCAATGGCAAGTTCCCTATTGCCACACCTGATGTTACTTGACCACCAAAAACGAGCATGATTTACGCATACTTTGCCAACCCTAACATCATCCACAATACATCCATGCGGTGATCCTTGAGATACAGTGCTAATGAACCTCAGAATCAATGCGGACAAAATTTATCCATTTAAAGCACAAGGTGAACATTACTGAACACAAAGTTAAAATGAAAAGGTAATAAATTCAAGTTCAACTGTAAGACCGAGTAATGCAATCTTTACAACCATGCCTAATGGATAAGATAGTAACCGTCAACGTCGATTCATGAAGTTTATGAACGATTAGAAAATATTTTGTGATAAAATAAGGTCAGTCTGATTTTTGAAGTCTCTTTTGGATGAGTCATTTCTCTTTGAAGTTTTCTAAACCAGTCTCTCTCAAACGAGTATGACATTATTCGCCAATTTTATGATAGTAATATTAGATAAATAGTAAAGGTATAAGAAACATAACCCTTGGCGAAACCTGGGACAGACTATTGAAAAAAACTGTGAATCATACAATATAAGTGTGTCTATAATTATGTTTCATGTAGCACAGTTCCACCAAATATCGCTATCCACCCTTACATTATAAGTAAATACGATTATCCAATACTACCAGAAACGGAAACCTGGGCATCGATCTGGTAACTCGATTCTCCTGCCCACAGTCCTTTTCCCGAATCCTCAGTGAGCGCCACCCTAACTATAACGTTCACCCCTTCCACCCTCCATCCCCCACCCATCTCCACCTCCCACCCCATTATGCCCCTCCTTTTTTTCATTAACCCCCGCGCTAATCCCCGTCGCCCGAGCCCACAGAAGACAGAGCCCTCCCACACACACACACCCCTGGCATTTCTTCCCGGCAGGAAAAGGGCTAACTACCGCCGCCGCCTCTCACCCATATCCCCACCAAACATCCTCCCAATCCCTTCTCTCTCCCTCCTCACGCAGCAGCCTCACCCTTTCCCTCCACTTCCTCCGCCTATTCCTTCCTTCCTTCCTTAATTCTCCTTTTATCCGCGTCTTATTCACTCCGTCTACCCTTTTTTCCGGACGGCTCGCATTCTTCTCCTTTAATCTCCTTCCCTCTCCATTCCTTTACCTGCTCTTTCTCTCCCTCTAGCCCCTTTTTTCGCTTTCAGTCCCATTTCCGTCTCATTGTTTCCATTCCTTCCCTGACTATTCTATCCATATATTTCCATCATCAGTTTCTCTCAATCTCACGTGAAAGCTTCTTCGAATGGTAATGAAACGGATTCTGTAAAAAATATCCATGGAAATCTAATCATGCACAAAGAGTGAAATTTCAAATCATGTACGAATCCCAGCAAAACATCAGGTGGGTTTAACAGCAATTTAAACTTTATGACGAGTTCATTTAATTACTTAACGCGGAGATCCTGGAATGAATCATGTCTAAAAGTGACCAGGCTGACATTTTTCCATTGCCATTGATTATTTCTTTAGTATACAATGATGGCATTTGCAGTATGCAGAATAGCTTTCTTGTTCCCAGGAAAATAGCGTATGTTTTTTTCAAAACAGTCGTATATTAATAAACATTTAAAGGTTATTTAATCTTACCTGGCAACTATAAGTGGTAAACATTGCAAAAGAAATAAGATATCCATTAGTTTGGCACGTTCGTTATGTTTTATACTCCTATCAGTTATCTGTGCAGGCACAGTAAAAATATTTTTTTTAAATGAAATTTTTATGGGCATCCGTAGAGCTTGCATGATCTAATAATGTCAATCAGGTTTAGCCAAGCGGATATTTTTGGGCCTTCAATGGCTCTCAAAGTAGTCCTTTAATCACGTATTACTTTAAAAAAAGGAAGAATTTTGAATCCAAGAAAAACCTCGGAGTAAGCACTTAAAAAACTTCTCCAGTAATTTAATTAGCTTTGTACCATCGTTTCCTCCCTTCAAGTAGACCTTATTCAAAGAAGAAGTTTTAAGTAAAATATTCTCAAAAACGAATAGCGTAAAGTAAATCTCTTACGTGAAAAGTACTTCCTTAGACGTCCATTCGAAGCATTTTATTCCTATTTCAAAACAAAAATTTCTATCTATTCCACTCCATACTTTGCCAATTGACTCATCATCCCTTCTCATTAAGCAAAGTAAAACAGAATTATTATTAATTAGCAAAATCTAGCGTTTGAATAATTTTTCGAGTGTGCCCCATCTATGCAATTTTTCATTTTCTCAGTAGTTCGAGTGACAAGTCTTATTTTCTTCCTCGAAATGCCTTTCGCCCCATCCCTTGAAAAGTTCTATCACATCCCCCATCAATTGCCCTCACAGACCCTTCTCTCGCACCCATCTCCATCCTTTCCAACCCTCCCACTCTCAATCTTCCCTTCCACCACTGCCGAATCATTTACCTCAATTGCGACCTCTCGATATCCTTTCTCGGCAGCCGAGTCTCCCGCGAGAGCTTTCTCTCTATTACCTCACGCCTTGGCTTAATACTAACCGTTTTAGATGAGTAGTAGATGCGTAATCATGCATTAGTACCATCAAAGGCTTAATTTTCAAAAAAATTGAAGTGTAAATAAATATTCTAAACCTGAGATTACTGATATATTGTGAGATAATTTCTACTTTGTCCCTATTATTGAGTAATTTATTATGGTAGCCATATTTCGGTTCGTGGATCGTTCGGTGTCCATTTCTGAGAATGCCTCCGTTACGGGAATTTTTTCTCGGAAACCGTCATGTTGTATTCGCGGAAATCCGAAGGAAAATGCAAACAAAAGGCCAACTAGGGATATAAGCAGATATAAATACTGAGTTAATCGGAAAACCGCGAAATTCAAACACACCTTTGTATAAGCGTGCCCTGTTTTTCGGAAAAATACACCAAAATCGCCCGTTGTAACTTAAGTACGGTACAAATAGTCGATATGAACCATTTGCCGTGGATTTGAGATGATAATACGTCGACCGACATGGATGTTTCAGGTGAAAATGTCGAAGTTCGTGCGTTCGTGCGAAGTTTAGAAGGAGTAAAAAAACAAGTCTTTCTAAATGAAAAATAGCGTATTCTACAGCTCACCGTGAGATCTAGCTACTTGCAAAAATTGGTTCACAGGTAATGCAATCGTGGCTAAAAACTAGGGAAAACGAAATTCATTAGACACAATGCATTGCATGCTTAGGACAACACAAAGTCATGTAAAACACTGCCATCCAAATACATGGGTGGCACTGCCCTGATATCTCAATTCCATTTGGTTGTAGTCCTATTCCCAATAAACCCGAACTGACTGTGGTGCTGTCAGCATTGGGCGGCTATTGAATTTGCTTTAAAATCAAAATTTTTTTCCTATAATGCGACGCCTATTTACAGAAAACATATTGCAAGACGATTTTTTTTTAATTTGTAATAGACGGTTCACACACGATAATAAGATGATTCTAAGCTCATTAGCAATGTTAATTTACAAATATCTCACCATCATCAATTAATTAGAAATATTTGTGTAACAAATACTTTAGATCTTGAAATATGATAGGGAAACATTTAAAAGCCATTTCTTAAATTCATTGCTCAAGCCAAAAGGCTTAAAATGTACTTTTCCGTTCACATAGCTTTCTTAACCGTAATGTGACACCTCAAATTTACCTGGCACTTTATGCTATATATTAATAAAGCTACTTCGTAACAAATTAAAATAATTAAATTTTCGTTTCTACTTTGTGCACTGTACCTTGTTAACATATCGGCTCTTCCATGATATAATTTTTCGATTTGAATGTCACAATGCAGACCGAAATTCCTGACTACAAAACGGTTCAAAGATATGATTTTTGGATCCATCACCTCCGTTCTGCACGTGACAATCAAACATCCCATCCGTTGCACCACATTATCCCTCACAGGGCGCCGACTATTGCCCGAAAATCGAACCACTAGCACCCTATTTTGGCCTCCCCATCTCCCCTTAATTCCAACCTCTCTCTACCTCCTCTCTTTCTCTTTCAGCATTTCCACATCAACTCCGGAATCCATAACTCTTAAGGGGTTTCCTCTTCTCTTGATTGCACCCCACTCCTCCTTGCCCCTCAAACTCCACTCCCCCCCCCTCCACACCCCCCGTTCCTTTTTATCGAAGGAGACTCTCTTCCTCGATCCGTTCCCTCCACCCTCCTATCTCCTTCGTATTTTCGCGCCAACCTCTCCTCTACCGCCTTCCCCCCCACCTCCCCCAAATCCAGCAACCCTTCGAAATAAACGTCTTGAACTGATTTATTTATTTATTTTCGCTCTTCTTTCCTTCTTTTTTTCTGCTCCCGTGAGAAAAATAAAGATGAAGAGGAGATTGGAGGAGTGGAATACCGGCGGAATGGGTTGCCTTCTTCAGGCAGCGGATACGCCTTCACGCGGAGATGTTCGCCCCTTTTCTCAAATGAGCCTGAAATGTAAACATCGTTTTCCTTTTGAATAATATAATAGAAATTTAGCCGAACAGCTAAGCAAATAATTAAATCTTCGAAACTTTATCCGCATATTGACATATTTTTGACGAAGATTTTTATCTCGATTCTCTATGATGATCCTTCTATAGGTGCATTTTATTTTTTCTTGACTCTCAAATCTACAAAATTTAATCAAGAATATATCAGTCAAAATTGAAACAAAAAGGTCTCTAAACTGAGCGTGAGGAAGTACTGCAAGAAATGAGTGATCACAGCGATTAAAACTACATATAATTGAGTAGATATTTCTTGGACTTATTTTCATGCTAGGCAATTAATTTCTGTTTTCTGTGTATCGTTGCATCCGCTTCCTTTTGAGTTTTTTCTATAGACACTTGAATTTTGCCAAAACGATGAAAAATTTGCAAGGACCTCTCATAGTGCATTCGAAAAATTTAAATATGTACAACTATATCGGAGTATTTTTCCGAATGTAGTTTATTGACTGATTTGAAACATTTCCAGAAACTTTTACGGGAAAGAAACATAAAAAAGATAATTATCTAGTCCGGTTAATCATTTTCGTCAGCAAAGTATCTGGGGACACGAAAACGCCAGGAAATTGTGTATCAATTTAGTAACTATCCGATGAGCAAGAATGAAATTTGATGGTGTATAACACGCGAAAATCGTTTAAGTATGACCGACTTGATTTTACCCATCCAACTGACCCAAGACATCCTTCACATTCACTTTATGAGGTTTCTTGGAACAAAATTATTGCGTATAACATTTTTTCTAATGATGTTTCTAAGAACTGAAGCAAAATATGAAAAAAATATTTCCTGTTGGACTGAAAAATTCTAGTTCGTGGAAAGAAATCAGAATGCTTACAATCCACTCCTCTTATCCTTTCTTCTCAGAATCCAATTACTTTAGAAGAGATCTTTATGGCTTTTTAGAATCCTATTTTTTAATATTATCAAACCACAAAAATAAATATATCACCGTAAAATAATTTTCATTTCAAATGTAGATGTAAAAGTATTGAATATGAATGGATTAAACAGTATTTCATGTCGTAAACAAGCTCTTTTTCAAAATTCAGAATTAAATCAAAAGATTTAATGATGGTATATTACATGGGAAACAAAAACCATATCGCATTATAAGATAAACAAATATGTCAGGCAAAGGAATATAAAAATATTCTTAATACCTAAATAATGAGAATCTGAAGTCGGCTGTTGACTATTATAGTTACCAAAAATTATACAAATCAAATACATGATAAAATATATACATGAAAAACATATTTACTATTCATAAATTAGCAATGTAATACAGGGTAGTAGTTAGGAAATGTATTATCATCCACAAATATTTTATCACGAAATTAACCAATTAAATGATGTTGATTATAAAATATTTCCCAAGCGTTATTAGTGAATAAATCGTACATTTCATGTGACATAAAAACGTTAAGCATCAACTTCACTGTAAAAACGTAGACTAGATAAATCACGTGCCTACTCTTTAAAGAGAAATTATGTAGGGTAAGAGTAAAATACATGCTGACAGCCAAGTTTTAAAAAATGCAATAAATTAATTTAGATGAAATATTATCTCAGCGTAAGCTATAATTTACCAATATTTTCATTTTAGATAAAGCAAATGTCCACAACTTTTGTTAAATTTACCTCATATTTACAGCAAAACATATTCGTGATTCGCTAAAACGTGATTCCATTTCATCGTCAAACATTAAAGGGGTACTATATGCAATAAGAGTCAAGCATGTTTACATACCTGGACCAGAACTCGCACCGCAGTCCTAGGCCCTGTGCAATTGCCTTTTATACTTGTATTCCCGCTCCAATGAAAATGTTTTCTCTTATGAAAACCCAAGTAAATGTCATCGTTTTGTGAGTACATGAGGTAGATTTGGAATGTTTTTGAAATATTTGTTAAATCTTTCCCGCTCCAGTAAAGAACGATTTCCTTAAAAATCCACGTAAATTTCGTAACTTTGTAAAAACATAAGGTATGAATTGAAACTAACACATTTTAAAAATATTTCTCAAAAGATCTAACAAATATGACAAGAAGTTTTGACAAATGCATAAAAACCAATGGAGCAAATCAGCATTCATTCGATACTAATTAGCAATTGCGAAATTATATCAATGTTGAAACTTATCGCAAATAATACTTCTATCACAGCTCCTGTTCAGAGTGAACCTTTTCCGCTCCACACCTCGAAGGATATCCTCAATTCCATAAGAATTCCTTTACGCGATCCGCTCCCCTCCTGCTCCCTCCCCCCCCCCCCCCTTACAAAGCCATTTTCTCCGTAAGCCAATAATTTTCCCAAGATGCTCACCGCGTGCTCTTTTCCTCCCCCGGCCACTTTTATTCCTCTTCTTCCTCCGGACCTCTCCAAAACTCTCCTCCCTCCACGATGCGTCGCGCCAAATCCCTTCCCAACCCTCTCTCTCCCCCCTCCAAGCACTCCTCTATCCATTTACCCAGATCGCTCACCCTATCCTTCTCTCCCGCACACCCATCTACCCCATCGGCTCCTATTCCTTCCCCACACAAAAGATCTCTCTCTCTCTCTCTCCTTCGTCTTCTGAATATCCTTTTCTCTCCCCGAGCCGAACCCAAAACCGCCCGGGCCTAACTGTCCCACCGCCCACCCCCCACTTCACAACCCCCTCAAAACTCTTCCTCAACCCAATGATGAGACAGGCCATCTCCAACCCAACCCCATTCGTATCCTCTTTCCCCATCCTCTCCCGCGAGTGCCAACTTTAACTCTTCCATAGAAACTCTCTCTCTCTCTCTCGCTCTCCTCCACCCGTTGCTTCGGGAAACGCAACCCTTTCCCACCTCTCTCTTTTCTCCTTCCTCCGCGGCACCGCCCTCTTCTCAAATCTCGGGACCATCATCTGTTTCTCTCCTCATCTCTCTTCCTCCTCCTCGATTCCCCTATATCACCATTTTACAATCCCTTCCCAATGTCGTACCTATCTTTTTTGTCATCGACCGACTCCTAATCCATAACCTCCGACAACTTTCTAAATATTTAACCTTGTAAGAACCCAAAATGCATTAATAGTTGTCGAAAATGCACAGAGTTATTTATAATCTACTTCGTAAAAGGCGAGGAAAGTATATTTTACTGTACATTTTACCATTTTGAGAGGACAGCCACCGCTCATAATGGGCTATCGTAGTCAGAAACGCCACGATTTTTGATTGGCTTGTACAGGACTAGCAGTAAAAAATACCAAAGTATACATATTTCAGGGCGATCCAATCTGATAATTTATCCTTACCTATGATAGTGAAGACCTTCCGATGATAGGGCGTAACGTACTGTAACAATGCTACGATGTAAAGTGAAAAATGCAGGTTCAGTAAGAGTGTATTAGCAGAGGGGTTTTGTATTCACTAACGACAGTTTTAAAGTCCTTCACAGACCGTGTAAGGCCTATGGGCCTTTTTGTGTAAACTCATCAACACTAATTTGTAAAAGAGAATGCAAAATCGCCCGACACAGTTCCGAGCAACAACACCGCCCGCGCGGCACATAACGACCGCGCCCGTTGATAGAATGAAACCCATTCACATCCGCCACAGATACACCCAGCCCTCAATGCCAATTTTGCGCCCAGTCCATGCCTTACAAGGCCTAAGCGATTTGATTCCCTCACGTGCTTCCTACCGAATACTCCGAAAGATGTGTTTAACCTCGTTATTTCTCCAGATTTTATTCTCCCCGGTCCATTACATCTCCGCGACGGAAAACTAACCGACAATGTGGAAATATACGTTGGGAAACTAGAGGGAGGTTACCGCCACCCTTGAATAGTGATGGATAGTAGGCGTTATGACGGCTAGCCTCATAAAGTGGGACTACATGTACCATTCGTTCTCGTTATCCATCCGTTACAGGCAGTCTTTGCTGGTCAAGCATATTTTAAAGCTCTTTTACTGACAGTGATAAGATATATTCCGTATGCTTTGAATGTAGTCCCAGAGTTCTCTCTTTTGTTCATCAGAGGAAAAAAGTCTTCTACTTATTTTCAGTTTGATTTAAATATTTTACATCTTAACAGGCTTTCCACGGAATATGATATTATGAAGGTACTTTTAGGAAAATATTATGTAATCTTTAAGTACCAGGAAAGTAAATTTCAAAGGTATATTGATAGTATACTATGCAACATCAATTTAATTGCAGAATATAACATTTTATCGTCAATTTATCCAGCTTAGCTAAATATCAATGAGCCCGGTATTCATGGCTAATGAGGGTACTATAATTTAGTCAAGCAAAACAGGAATGTTGTACAGCTCTTTTAAGTGATTTCGTTATCATATTTGACAATCCATCTCATAACGGCAATTACTTCATAACTTCGGTATTTTTGTTTGATATTAATCAACGTACTGTAATCGTGGCACGTTACCAAACTTCAGTATAGATAAGATAGCATTAAAAAGAGATATGATGAATGAAGTCATAACATCGGGCCAAAAAATGCAGAAATTTCGATATTAAGGCTAAAAATTAAGAATAAGTTGAATAAAACAGGCAATAAGTCAAGTTTGCCTCTTATTTTGCAAAATAAGCATAAATAAAATTCAGTCATTACTACTTTTGCTTAATATCTATTTATCATAATGACCAGAGTTCAAAATTTAGAGATTTTTTTTAACATCTACACGGAAAATTTTTTTTCGAAGGTCAAATCGATAAATGTAGTAAAATCTTATTAATACGGAAAATATTCGGTAAACATTTTATTTATTCCAACAAATACAATTCATCCCCAAACATTGCAAAGTTCAACTCTTTTTATACTAATTTAATTTCAACTGTCCCATCAATTCAAAAATCAAAGCAAGGAAAACATACTGATAATCGAGGTCTAATAGAAATTTAAGAAATGGGAAAAACTTCATAAGGTAAATACAAGAAATAAAAGGTATGACATCATCCGTCGTGGATATTACGAAAAAATTCATTAGGAAAAGCCCTAAACACTATGACAAGAAGGACTCGGAATATACATAGCAGTTACGGATTCGCAATTCGAGCATAACTATACAATTTTCTTATTTATCGAAGGTATTATGAAAACATTAACATTCATTCCATGACCCAATCCATTCCATTCCTTGACTCGACGAAGGATACCTTGCATCACCATATTCATTCTACTGCTTGAAAATAATCAATAGATCTTTAGCAATCAATGCGTGATCACAAAAGAAACTGAACGTCGATGAAACATTTGAAGGGGTTTAAACTACAGGGTCACGTATTGATTTCCTCTTCTCCGATGTACAGGCACGCGTACGCAGATGCCTTCGATCATTCTCGCGAGTGACTATAACGAGGAGGTGGGATCTTCCGCTGACCTGTTTTAGGAGAAATGGAGTAAACTTTTGACCTACATCCGGAAAGTATCCCATTGCCCCATATCCTCGTGTCCTAAAACTTCTGCCCTCCCTCACCCCCACTCCTTCAACCCCTCCCCCCCCAGCTCCTCCCCTCTCCCGTGAGTTCACCCCCCCCCCCCTCCCCCCCTTGTTCAAAAGTCCAGTCCGCCTCCTCGGATTACAGCGCGCGTGTGGCTCGCAGACGAGCAGCAATTACGAGCCACCGCGAGAATGTGTACATACGCACAGGGTGTGGGGGAAAAGGGGGGGGGGGAGCGAGTCATGTCTGGATGCGTTGGCGCGTGAGTGAGTGAGTATCGGTGCGTAGTGACGTATGCGTGAGAGGGAGGGGTGGGTGAGGGAGAAATGTAAGGGGGGGAGAGTAGTGCGTTAACTGCGTGGCCTTTAATATGAGATTAAAATAAATACATATTGTAAAAAATAACGCATTTAATCCATTATAAATGCAATGTAGCATACAAAAAAGTGGGAAAATCTTCTCTTTTTCAAAAGGTTGCCTTTGTTACCGCAGCCATGAATTCCTACAAACTCCATCTTCAGCCTCTGTCTAGACGTCATAGAAAGACGCGCATCCCATATCCATGCTTATACGAATAAAATTCTTGGTCGTCTTAATTTTCTTTGGCCAAGAATTTTTTTATACATATAAAATTCACGCATGAAATTTTGTATTAATTTGTATGAAGTTGTCGTGATGGAGTAAGTCTGTGTTTAGCTTTGCTTTCCTATTTTAATTTTTTTCGAAGTTTTCAATCGGTATTGACTTCACTTAGAACTTTTTCATTAGTTCTTCTAAGCATTTCCATCAATAAAGTATTGTATTTAATAAGATATCCGAATAATATAGCAAGATCTTCCTGCTTAAAGAAAAAAGGAAAGTATTTCCTGTTTAAATTGTTGTGAAATTCTTTGAAATTACCTATGTTTAGTAATATGATGCCTTGACCTTATCAATGCTTACTTCTTAACCCTTTTTAGACCGAACTAACTTATCAACCGATTTCATTATTTTTTCATATGCTATGTATTTTACAACTAATTAAGAGATATTATGAAGAAAACCCGAACAAATATTTTTAAATGCGTTTTCAAGACTGTTCACAAATGGGAATACGCCGAAAAATGTTTCTATTGCTTAAAAAATAAATATACACTTGGCCAAAAAACTAAGTTTAATTACGTAATGTATACTGATCTTTTGAATAAATGAGCATTTGTCACTGGAGAGTAAGTGTAGGGAAAAATATCGAATAAACAGCATACTCACAACAGAGGTGATGAAAATAGCCAATTTTGAAAAGGTATAATTAACGACCAATGTATACACAAGTCATGCGATTCACTTTTTTAAAAATATGTCCATGCTTTATTTACGAAATATAACTTTCATGAATTTAAATAAAAGCTATCCCTAGTATTGCATGGGTAGTGTATTTTTATTCACTCCTAAAACATGGAGAAAAAGTATTTTACTTGAATCATCACATATTATATTACCTAATTCATGACTGATCATTCAAACTGAGGGTTCTACCTTAAATGTGTCACGTTTCCCGCCTCAGAGGCAATAACCTCTTAAAGATTCCATCACGTGAGCGTGTCCCAAAAATAAACGCATATAAAATAAAAATTCTCCAGTTTTCGAGTAAAACTTCCTCCCAAGAGAGAAGAAGTGGGAAGAGTGACGAAAAATAAGCGACTGATCGAGGTGGCAGAAATAAATTATACGGCGACAGTGTAGCGCGCTCATATTTTTTTATTAATATTATTTAATTCACCTTATTTTTACAAAAGCGCTCTCCCAGGGAAGCAAGCGTAGTGGAGGAGTGGGTGATTTTTTTTAGTACTACTATTGACCACGTGGTCTCCTTCCCCATTGGCTCGCGGTGAAAGAAAAAAAAAAAAAGAGGTGAAAATTTTAATCACCAGCGCCACGCGATCCCCGCATATAACGACGAGCGGCAGACATACTATGTGTTTCAGCGGCCGCGCCGTTCAGAAAACGCCAGTCGCATAATTGATTGGACGAGAGAGCCCCGCCACAGGGGTAGCGAGGGGACGTACCAAGGGGCCCGGGCGACTTCGACGCCGCCTGCCATCTAGCGGCGTCTACCTGAACTCCTAGAACGCGTTAAGGGAGTCGACTTCCCTCCTCTTCTCCCGCCTTAAAAGTTCTTCCCCCCCCCCCCCCCCCCCCCTCTCCTGCCCCGTCATGCAACGTCCCTTTCTTTCCACCCCCCCTCCCTCTCTCTCTATCCCGCCGGGGTCAAACCGCGGATCGATTATCTGTAGGGGGGGCCACGTGCCGGCGACCCTATAGCCGTGACGTCATCTCTCGTACTCACGATGCTCTTGCTTCCCTTTACTCTCCTCTTTACCTTCACCCACGCCACCTATCTTCCCCTCCCTTCATCTCTCGTGCCCTCCCCTCCATTCCCGACGTACGTACCCCCTCCTTCGAAATGTTGAAGGGAAAAAAAAACTACTTCCCCTCACTCAGTCATCTCTCTCATCCCTCTCACCCACGAGACATAAAAGTCAGGCCCCACCAATTTTTACCCCTCTGTGTCAGTTGCATGTACCTACCCTACCTTCCCGACGCACCTTCTCCGTAAAATAGTAAAAAAAAACAACCCCTACTGTAAGTCTTCTTTCATCCTCTTCGTAGTCTTACCCAACCAATTTCATCTTCTCTCAATTGTACCCCTCTCATTCCGACATATCCGCATAAAGAATTAAAAACTCATCCTTGTACTTAGGCATTTCTACTTACCATCTACCGCAAAACATACAATTCCTTCTCTTCTCTCTTACGCACGTGTTCTTTCACCTGCAAGTACACTTGACGCATGATCACTGCCATGCTGACATCACACTCCGATCTATAATCGCAGAAAAAGTAATTCACACATATATATTTCTCTACAACACCCCTTTTACTCATTTCGGTTGCACATATACGAACGATTTAACCTCTCTCAGCATTCTGCCATCTATGATCGTAAGTGAAAAAAAATAAGTCTCACTTGTTAGAGATTTCTGTACCAAACCCCCTATCCTTTGCTCAGCTGTAAGCATTCCGCGCACATGATCACCACCGAGCAGCCCCACCACCCTGCCATCTACATTCCCAATGAAAAAAATAAAAACTTTCCTACGCCTCCACCTTTCAACCACCTGGACTTCCCCTAATCCCACATACATTCCCCTACACTCTCCTCCCCTCTGAACCCTCCACCTCCCACTACCCTCTCTCCCTCTCTTTTTCTCACTCAACTCCCCTACCCATGTACAACTTTACCCGACAAGAATTCTTGGGCACGGAAGGAAAAAAAACGGCCACTCTCGAAAAGAACCGTCTTACTACTTCCTATCTACACATCACGAGATTCCTTGGAGGGAGAGCACTTG
This sequence comes from Ischnura elegans, assembly GCF_921293095.1. Lineage (NCBI taxonomy): Eukaryota > Metazoa > Arthropoda > Insecta > Odonata > Coenagrionidae > Ischnura > Ischnura elegans. The sequence goes on from NC_060246.1 coordinate 28,944,709, forward strand.
CAACGCTTGCTTCCGCGTGCGGATCAAAGGAAAACGTCGAGTGCGACATTGCATCGAGAGACGCTTTTTAGCCAAGTTTTATCGGAAGCGTTCATTCATCACGTGGAAGTTGGGTATCAATAGGAGTTTTACAGGTGTATCATCATAGTACGGTTCGAATAAACTCACTACTGGACCCAGTCATGGGAAAGGAACCTCTCGGATGTGACGGAAATAAGCGAAAATAGTCGAATGATAGTGAAAAGCTAAAAAAAAAAAAAACTGGTGCAAGTGAAAGGCGTAGAATTTGCAGCTGCATAATTACCATCATTAAGATTGAAGGAATTCCTTATTGAAGCGCCTATACCACCACCGACGCTTAGGATATCAATAAAAATAAGGCCTCCACGAGTTAGTTCGCTGTTACGAACGAGAAGTATCTAAATGCCATTGAAGGTTGACCATTAGGAGTATTAGATTCATCTCTTCATCAGATTTCCTTCTTTGAAATCCTACAAATTCGCACCTTTTTAAAAAATAACCCTCCCATAACTTTCAAGACAGTTCAATGCATTTTACATCTTCCTAAATATAATTAAGGAGGCAGTGTTCAAAATTTTGGCCTTCGTAGAGCTAGCCGGGAGGAGATACCAATAAAAATTTATCACGTTGTGTTTATTCATACCAATGCGATGGTTAGAACGCAAGGTAACTTCGGAATCAATATTCGGCAATTACTTCCTTTTGGCAACGCACGTTATAACAATTACCTTTACTATAGTTTTTGGGGAAATTCATAGCACTTGATTCTGACTATGATGGTGCCAAACTTACTTGATCACTGGTCTTTGAACACACATACAGGTACTGTAGTACCCGAATACCCAGATGAATGCATAAGGAAATTGGAAAAATAGCTTAAAACAAGTGGTGTGTACTTGAACCTACACTTTGAGCACGCAACTACCTCATCGTATAAAGTACGGTTGCCTTGTATATTACAGCCACTGACGCATACTTACCTAATTACCTGGGTCTCGGTGAGTAAGCAAGTATCCATCTGAGTAAGATTTGAATAAAACGAATACATAAGTAAGCGGATATCTTTGTGAATACTCAAAAACTCACATTCGATAGGTTTTTTGATACCCTTACAAAAGATTGGTATGCCACTTATGCGGTTCCCGCGTGGAATATCCGAGTAGAATCAATCTGGATAAAATCGTATTTTAAACATCGCCACTCATAAACTCATCCCTTTCAGCATCGCAAGTTTCTCAATCGCAGACTCATCGTTAAGCCACACGCATCATTAACCAAACGTGCGCTGATTGACACAATGCCTCAGATTTTCGAGAATTGCCGGAGATTTTCTTCCCGTGCATCCAATTTGGAAAAGGCGCCTTGGGTTACCTGGGAGACGGCAGCCCGCCCGCCGCCGCGGGTCGTCGATTTCATTACGAAAGGGGAGAAGGGGGGGGGGGGGGAAATGCTGGAAGGGAGGCCCCGATGCGAGGGCGACCACCACCACGCACGCGCCCGCGAATATTCCCGTGCGCAGCGGGGAGGGGGGAAGCGGGCGGGAGCGACGTCCGCCCGCCCGCTTCACTCTCCCCTCATGCCGCGCGCCCGCCGCGACGGTGGTGGTGCGTCAAGGGAGGCTGCAGGAGGAGAGAGAGAGAGAGAGAAAAGACTTCCGGGGTGGTGGAGGAGAAGTGTGAGGAGGAGGGGAGGAGTAGAGGAGGGAGAAAGGTGGAAAATGGAAAAGGGAGAAAGGAGACGTGAAGGAGGAGGACGGAGAAAAAGAAAAACGAGAAAAGGGGGAAAAAGCCAGGACGATAAGAAATGGAACACTGTGAGAAGGGAAGGGGCGGAAGAAGTAAAAGATGGTTTTTTCTTAATTCGCTTACTACCCAAAACAGCAAATAATGGCCTTTTACATCGTGGTTAATTCAATAGTGTAATAATTACACATCGATGGCTAAGTTCTAACAACAATCAGCTTTTCAGGAGAACGATTAATTTTTTCTAACAGTACGCTAAAATTATGAAAAAAAAATTCAAAGAACTGAAAAAGAAGCATGCGTTTTCCAACAAAGAGTTGTTTTTTGCTTGAATTTTGTTTTTTAATGATATTACACTTCGTTTAAAATACCTGTGTCAAACCGTCCAAATTTTGAGATACGTGTTGTTAGAACTTAGCCATTGACATGCACAAACAGCCATGCCCTAGATAGGGCCTACCTACCAAGGAGGAACTGGAACCCGCGACCTCTTGTTTGGAAGGCGAGGAGTCTTCCCCGCAGCCACCGAGGTCGTCGCTTGCGCTTTAGAGGAGGTGATGAATAGTCTAAATCATTTGTGGCATGAGGAAATGGTATGGGAGCCGTGGATGGTATATGCACGTGTAAGTTTACCTCGATAGGGCTGTTTCAGCACCAATTACGAAACTTGAAATGAAGCAGAAAAGTGAGAAACAAAAAACTATGAAGGATAGAAAATGAAAGGAGGACGAATACCCAAACGGGGAGGAGAGGGAGGAAGAATGATGAAGAGACGCTGCAAGAAGGAAGAAAGAGAATAGCAAAATAGGAAGAGAGAACTGGGGCAAGTGAGTGAGGATAAAAGTGAATGGCATGTATGACGAATGTTTGGGGTCGTAATGAATACGAAAGAGAAACAGCAGTGAAATCTATCACTCTGAAATGTCTCGATAAGGTGAGTGCAATGGCCTAAGTTCTGTAATTCTACAAAAGAGATATGAATTCAAATGCATCAATATATATTAAACATCCCGTGAACCGTCTCAATTAATGTGAGGCGGGAGATTTTCAAATACCGACCTTCAATCAAAGGTGCGCCATGTGTGATATTACACTCCGTGAGTTGGAAGTTGCATTTGTAAAATATCCTGTATCACTATAAAGAAGAAACGTATTCATGTGCCTATCCCTTCAACAAAGTATTCTTATTTTATTTTTGTCAGATCTGAGAAATACAATGTGTTCTAGGATGATCCTTTTCTCTCTGAAATAAATGTGTTCTTAATCGTTTAAGATGTCTAAAGCCAATCATTATGCCTTCGTATCTCTAGTGACTCCCTACCGAATGCGTGCCAAAGCTCTCTGTTTGCTCATATCAGCAGAACATTATCCGCGCTTTTGTAGCATGTTTTCGTTAATCGTATCGCCTACTTCCTTTACATATTAAAATGCAATCAACTCCGATCATAGTCAGCATTCCGATCGTCACTCAGATCATCAGTCTCTTCAATAACTCTATTCACTGATCCTCCCCTCCGCCGCCCGCCCGCCGCGCCAACGTTCAATAACTTCTGCGGTGCTAATTACCACAGCTGCATCTTCCAGATACCCAAAAACCCAACTCAACACGAGAATGAAAAATAAAGAATTGATCAAAAGTGAAAAATAGAAGAGGAGACAGGGACGAATAATGAATGTGTAGCATAAGGGCGCAAAGCTGGTACAAAGAGACCACGCCAGCGAAAGATAAAGAAAGAGAATAACGAAAGAAAAAGGGAAACATGCATGAATTATGAAGTAAAACACAAGATGGAGGAGAAGAAGGTGGTGGAAAAAGCAAAAGAAAAAAAGGTGTGGAGGAGGACGAAGGCCTGAGATCAAAATGGAAGCGGAAGAGAGGGAGATAGGAAGAGGGTGGTCGGCCGTTGGAGAATAAACGTACGAGAGGATAAGGAGAAAAACAAAGCGAGGGTGGAAAGGAGATGCGAGATGAAATTGCGCGCGCATCCACAAAGAAAAAAGGAAATGATGAAACGGAACGAAAAACGTAAATGGATAATGCGGTTGTGAAGGAGATTGTAGCACAAGCATTGTGAGGTAGGAGGTAGGAGAGAGGAAGAAAAAGGTACCTAGGGTAAAAATATAGGGAGGTTGGCTGAATAGTATAATATACGCGCGGATTAAGAAGACAAAGATTACGAGAGACGATGCTCTCGTGAGGATAAGACAGAGAAAATGCGGCGACGGAGAGGAAGGCAAAACAGTTGGGACGGAGGCGAGAAATGAAAGGGAGCTCAGAGTAGGATGAATGCGGTTGGGGAAGTCATCCGATGAAGAGGAACTGCAGCTCGGAGAAATGGGATTGGAGACGAAACGAGAACATACTGACAGCCTTAAAGCAGCTATCATCATAGGAAAACTTTTGAAACATATGAGGGCGCATCTTTCTGCTGTACCAGTCTGTTCCGTGGCGTAGTACTTCTTTTTAAACTGAATTCTGTCATCATGAAAATTTCAGGGTGCATTAAGTCGCAAACGTTGTCTTAAATTTCAATTTTTTAAATTATGCCTTGTTTTATTACAAATATAAGAGTTTCACGTTTGAGACAAAAGGAAACATTGACAAATATATTCTCATATGCGACGTAAAAATTTCAAGATCGTACCTTAAGTTTGAAACTATTGATTGGTAAGGAAAATGAAAAACTACGACAAGCGGATCGGAAATTCCTCTTTTCAGAGCATATCATCGTTGCCCATTGGGTGAGTTTCCACTTGCGATGGCGAAAAAAGCAGGAATTAAATACCCTTCATTTTTAAATATTTCTGGTCATTGAATTATATGAATTAGTAATAAATGAATACCAATTCTTTACGAGTCCATTCGTTGGGCATAAAATTGCTCGCTTGATCCACTCAAAAGAACTAAAGCGTGTGGAAACTCAAAAGAATATGTCTATTCAACTGGGAGATCGCTCACAGAAGGTAACGGATTAATTCAGGATATTTCTTTTCTCCGAACCGTTTTCCTATTTTATGCCCTTTTGAAATCCAGGATTTTTGAGTACTCATACTGGGTGCCCGATTGTATGGGACTTATTACTCATAAGACCATTTATTGATCAAAGACCAGAATTGATCATTCATAACATTCGCACTCATCAATTTCAGAATAAATAATCGCTAATATCCTGTAACACAAGAAATTTATACCTCTAATCAGAATAAACATGCCATAAACGATCACCAGTTCAAGATAAAGTGCCGATCACAGAGGACAAATGCAAAGCAGTTCTCCTTCTTGAATAGGACCATTAGGGACTGGAACGACCAACCAGCAGAACTGTTTGAGTCCTTCCCGAAAAATTTACATAGTTTTAAAAAGCGGCTGAAGAAGTAGGGTCCAAGGGCTTTGTATAATGTTTTCTATTGTTCTTTCAAATGTTTTCTATTGTATTTTTCAATTTTTCTATTGTTTTTTCAATGTTTTCTATTGTTTTTTTTTCATCATATGTACATGTTACCACCAGGCTAAATGCCTACTTGTAACAAATTTTAATAATAATAATAATAATAAATTCATAAAGAAGGAATGCAGAAGAAAATTTTATTAAATTTTTCAAAATTAAGATTTGAATCATCGCTGTGTATTTCAAGAACGAAAGAGCTCTTCATGTATTTTTAATAAGTTTACCTATCATGAAAACCGCTCAAATAGTGGAATTTATAAGAAAATAGAAACGGCAGAGGCACAAAATAACATCATCGAGCCTTTGAATAACTCGCTTTCCCGGGGAGAAGTTACGGGTTCGTACTATGCGCCTTACAGGGAAATGCGGCGGTACAGGGAACTACTGCAGCAGCGGTCTTAGGGAAGTGCCTCTTCGATAGCTCTCACACGAGCGCATCAACGCTCAAGCGCAGCATGGCGACGAAATACCTTCCCAAAGAAGGTAAGAACTCCACTAGCTTAACCACCCTGACAACCTAGTAACGTCGAGAATTCTATTGAGCATGCAATTCCTTATTGTTTCGAGTCATCATTCGGTAGGGTATATTCATTGCATCTAATTTTCTTAATCTGTCTCGCAGCTTTCAGTCATCTGCAAATATCAGGCAATATCATTTTCAAAGAAATGTTTTTTTTCGCAACTAAAGAAGAGTAGATCGCATTTAGAGATGATGTCAATATTATCTCACCAGGAAAATTTTTATCATTTCCATAAAAAATTGAGGATTGAGAAAAATCATAGGTAGTCTGGTACTTAAAAAATTCAAATCAATAAAAAGAAATAATCTAGCATATTAATCAAATTTAAAATCGTTTCACCTACAAATAAGAATTTTATTTCGGAACAGTCTTTAAGGGTTATTTCATGAGGACAACCAAAACGTTCTGTAGCATTTCAAAGACGGAGGACCCATGCAGAGGGAGTAGAATCAGCAGCTAGTGTGTCATACGCATTTCCTTAGAAAGCACAGTCATCAGAGGTATCGACTTGCGAATCGATAGCAAGAGATAAACACCGTATGATTCAATTAATAAGGAAAAGTAAGGGACTATATATACCTCGTGCGATGACACAATATTTTATTCGTTTCATTTTAATATATCTTTATCCCTATTAGTAATTTCAGAAGGAAAATCTTTAGAAAAGATCCATACCCTCATTATACCGTTGGACGTCAGACAGAATTATATAACGACCATTGTTGAGGAGTGTAAATGGCTGAGGCACAGTGACTATTCTTTAGCAAACATGGACATTGGCGGTATCGACGTATTGGAGATTCGACACTCTACACCGATAACCACTTGCGAATCGATAACACGGGAGAGGAGAGGAAGACATTAGAAAGTAACGATGTGACCAATCTTCCGTCTCCTGTCATCCCCCAAAAAAAAAATCGCCCTCACAATATACGGGTTAGAAGAAGAAATAAGATGTAATATATTTCTCAAACTTTCAACTAGTTTCTGTTCCTTTCTTTCATCCCACCGCGTCGCATTCGCAAAATAAATTAAAAAGAAAGATAAAACAAAGAGATTCATTAAGTTGATGAAATCTGACATTATTTGATGGAACGCAATGAAAACCTAATTTTAAATATATCCTTCAGTTCCACGAAAATTTCCATGTGGTCCACCGGTTTCAACGTATACATCGTCTTTTCCAAAGCCGAAAAGAACATTTTTCTCCCTCCCCCTTCCCAGGGATCAATCAACGATCCATCAACAACAGTCCTTCCATTCATCCAAAAACCCAATCCACCCTACACATTGGTATATATTTGTGTTTAGCTCGCAAAACTACGCATTTCGTTTAGGTCACGAAAATGACGTCAAAATCCTGTACACAGCATTAAAACATTACCTTAAAGTACCATTATCACTAATACCTATTTGATATGATGCACAGGTTGTTATAATCATATTCAATGAGACTCATCTTCGACGTAGAAAGGATGAATGGGGAAGAATGGCAAGGAGAAGAAGGTGTGGGAATGAGAGAGGAATACTAGGGAGAGAACAGGCTTACGGGCTTCGTGTTCCATGGGAGAATGGGCAGGCTCTATAAGGGAGTGAAAGAGGAAACATTGAGAGGAAGAAGGATGAAGTGGCGGAGAGGCTGAGAAGGAGCGGCGAAGATGCGAGGCAATAAATTTTTATGTACGAATGGGAAAGAAGAGATGTGGTGGGGAGGATAGTGGGAGAAGGAAGGGGGGTGAGTTTGGAAGAGGGGGGCAGAAAGAGAGGGCGGAAGATAGTGGGAGGAATGCTAGCGACACAGAATTGAAAGCAATTCGATGGTTCAGGGGATGGAGAAGGAATGGTCACTCTTAGGAACTTTTTGATACATTGAAGAGCAATTGCAACGAGTTGTTCGTTCTGTCCAACTAAAAACGTTATATTACTGTGTTACCACCATAGAATCCCTCACAATCTATCTATAAGTATTTTGTACCTTCCTAAATTTGAATTCCATTACCTCGATATATTTTGAAAAGCCTCAATTTTTAAATTATTAATACAGATTAAAATGACATTTCCTTGTCTTTATGTGGAATTTTGTTCACGGATATATAATAATTCCAGAATATATTGTTTTGATTTTTTTTATTTCCAATTCATATTTATGCATGTAATTCTATTGTTTACCTCTAAGTAAATTTTATTCATTCATGCGAAATGTCCAGGGCTAAAAATAAGCCACGATCATACACGATATTATTGTTACTTTATGTTTATCTCAGAATAAAAGTATTCTGGTATGATCAAACATGACTTAAGCATGTTCATTTTTTTATTTTTACTAGTTTGGTCTTAAATATTTTATGACATTATGGCGTATATTTAATAAATTTTTTTATTAGTGCATGGACTTTTTATATTGATATGAAGGCAAATGAGGCTTTCCTCGAATATGCGTGATTTGATATCAGCAATCGACATTGTTAATGATGTCGGTTAATGTACACATAATTATGTTTCCATATTCTATCCAGCTCTGTTTCTAGGGTTGTATATTTTACTGTTTTCAATAGCATATGTGATGGATACTTTTATCGGAAAGAACTGATAAATCAATAAGAATATAAATATTGCTAATACTACTAGGGTAAGGAGTTATAAGGGGAACTTTAGAAGAAATGTATGGACTGTATGGAACTGTGAGTTGGCACAGGGCGTGAGTAAATGGGGAGATGGGGAGTGGATAGGTGGAAGGAAGTAAGGGAGACGAACAAAACACTTTTTTACAACAGAAATCTAGCTTCTTGAGGTGGATAGCGGCAAGAGAGTGAGACAGCTATACTGTGGGCGGGAAACGATGCATAAAATAGAATGGGACAAGGGATGTAGGAACTGCTGAAATAAAATACTATTGTTCAGTGCGGTGAGAGGAATATGGAGGAGACGAAAGGGAGGTTCAGTGGAGGAGGAGGGAATGTATACATAGTAGAGATGAACGCAGCGGGGGAAGGGAGGATAAAATAATGAAAAAACTAACGTGTGAGCGAAAAGAAGGCAAGAAGAGAAGCGATGGAGGGCTTTGGGAATTGGGCCATTGAATTCGAATAAAGGGAGGCTTTGCGCAGATAGGGCTATCGAGGGCATGAGATGGAAAAGTTCAAACTTCATAGCTACGGATGGAGTGACAAATAAGCGTGTCAAAACGATCGATATCGCCTATATCCGAGGTGAAAATTGCGGGAAGGATATCGCTTTACGATAGAAAAGATAAAATAGTATCCGTGACGGCTAAAAATGCACAAAGAATGTGTTCTAGGTATGGAGTACATAAAACATATAAAGAGCATCAAATACTGAGGAATTATAATGAGGTAATTGTTTCAACGTTACGTAGTTTCTCTTAGTGCCTTAATTAAATAGCATGGAAAATCGAATACAAAACATAAGTAGAATAATGCTTTCCATTTTAATTTTACTATTTTTACTAAGTGATTCCTAAAGCTCTTTACAAATATTTTTCATAGCTATGAAGTCATTTAACGATATACTACCAATGTCCTAAATGTTCGTTATTTTATATCAATCTTATTGAAAAAAATCATTAAAAATTTGATTCAATAAAGAGAAGAATGATAATGCTAAGAGCCTGGCTATTCATACGGAAAACTATAATATTATGATAACTTACAAAGCGCAAAAGCATTTGATTATCATTTTCAAACTATTTTCACCGTAAATATCCGTGCGAATGAAGTCTTACACACATGATCGATATCTCATTTATTTACGTTTATATTTATTTTGTATTTTCAGTAATATATTCAATAATAATTTTCAAAAGGTGCAATGGGCCATAATCAGCCAAAGTTTAACATTCTTAATCACGATGAGTTGATTGATATTATGGTTAATGATTAATTAATAAGTGTTTTTACTTAGCTAATTTGCATAATTATACTAGAATCTTGACACAAATATCTAAAGTTAATTTTATGGGCATTCCAACTCTGAAGAATTTTGTAATATCATAGCAAATGCTGGTAACTCACTTACAATTCCCCCGGCAGATGATCCGTGACTTCTCCAAAATATTTTAAACGATATCTTAAAACATAGACAGTGAACTATTATAATAAATACATTTAAAAATAACTTTCATTGTTTAACATAAGAAAAATAGCTTCTCCTCCTCATAGGTACCCAGGAATCAGCCTACCACGAGCTGAAGTGAACATATTACATATTATTCATTAATATATAACATCATTGAGGACAAAAGTAATGTCATTCTGAATACAATAGTATTGCAGTCATTTTTAACCATAATATCAATCGATATATATATATACTAATGCATACATTATTTATTATATAAATAGACAATATATAACTATCATTTATTATAGCTAGATATAAAATTTGAATATCTATGTTTCCACGAAATAAAGTTTTAATTCAACGCATATGAATTAAAAATATTATCACAAAAGGTCATCAAAAGTATATGACCTCAATCTCGGTGGCGGTGGGGTGACGTTCTCGCCTGCCAAACAAGAGGTCGCGGGTTCGAGTCCCGCCTGGGTAGGTTTCCCCGATCAAGGGCATGGTCGTTTGTGTACGTTTACTTGTTACATTTGTTCAACACTCCGGTGTAAAATGGCCAATATGAGCTGTATCCGGTGGTTTGAGAATAAAATAAAATAAAATAATAAATAAATTAAATCTGATACAGAGGAAAAAAGAAAAACTGCTCTAAAAGAGGAGCAAATGTTAATATACACAGACTTAACTTCAGCTTTTAATCTAAACTAAGAAAATCTCTGGATTTTTTTAGTAAAATATATTTTTTGATATTATGAGCAATTTAAGGACATTGATGGAAAAACTTGTATTTAAACCTGGAAAGGGAGTTTTGGTGCTTAACACAAAGTTAAATTAGCGGAAAGGTTATGATGAGGGATACTATGGGTAAAAGATAAGTAAAGGGGAGATAAATGGATCAAAAAATAAGGAGGCTAAGATCGTAAGATGGGAGAGAGGGGAGGATGTGAATGAAGGTTTAAAGTCCGCGAGAGCGCGAGGGACTCGAGTGTGGGACATTTTATCTGATAGAGGCGCGCCGGTATATAGCGGGCGCAGGTGTTCCAAAGAGTGCGAAGGCTGCTGAGAGGTTGAAGGGAGGAGGGAGATGGATGAGGCAACGGGGACAATGCGACAAGATGGGCAGGGGGAGGGCGGGAAGAAGAGACGGGGATGTCGCCGAAGAATCAAGGAATCCCTCTGGTTAGGACCTCAAGGATGAAGGTCACATCATAGAGTTAAGTGATCGATTTGAAATGATATTGGCCTAACTAAACCTCGGAATTGATTGATATTAAAATGTTTAAAAAGAACAAGAAAAATTCCCAGATAAATAATATTTATCTAGTACCCTTTCACAATTCATAATATTGTACTTGAACATCCATTCAAACTAATTATTTCAAGGGCCCACCTCAGTAATGGAAATAATTAGGTGATGATTATGACTATTTTCATTGAAATCCATTTTTTTTATTTTAAAAATAAAATATTAATTACCCTTGAAGATACTCATGGTGTAATTTTACAATATGAAGTATTTTAAAATATTTCTTCCAACAGAAAAATGTAAATAACTCATTTCCAAAAATTTTTATCTAAATCAGAAATTCCCAGTGGAAGCAACGTTGATCGTCAATTCATCTAATCCATCAGCATTATAAATAGATTGATATTAATAACTACTTAACTTTTGGCCATTCCCACAATCTAGGTTTAATTCATAGTCTGCATGTCACGGAAAACTAAACTCCCTCTGCATAACATTTCATAGAAGTTGAATTACGGCACGGTTAATTCCACGCGAACACTTATTATTATTTCTGGAAGATAAATGAGTCGGAACATAAAACTTGAGAAGAAACCTTTGTGGTATGTCGAAGCAAGAATTACGACGCCTACAAACGTTTTAATGACCCGTCAAACAGAACACAAACGGTTCCCCCACCTCCACTCCAACAGGGGTGAAAGAGAAAGAAAGAGAGAGAGCGAGAGAGAGAGTTCCCCAAACTGTGTGCATGCAGCGAACGCGTCCCTGAAACGGTCCATAACCTAACGACGACGCTGTCATCGCCCCCTCCTCCACTCACCTGGATTCAAGATACATGCGGATACATGAGTCTGCTCGTAAAACGGTGCGGTTTGCGTACTTATCATCCCATAAAAGTCGGCGAGTGAGTGCCAATTTCGGCCGCGAAATCCTCCCGGCCCCTTTTCTAAAGGATACACACTCACACTACACACACACTTGAATGAGGTGGAGGCAAAGTGGAGGCAATGAGTGGGGAAAAGCCGACTGCTTGAGATAACAGGGGTAATAACGGGGGAGGAGGGAGTGAGGAGAGGAAGGGAACTTTGAGGAAAAGGGAGCATATTCCCTTCTTCTCTTTCACACTCACACAAACGCACGCTGCGTCCTTCAAACTCTCCCTTTCCATGCCCTCGACTCGATGATTCCCGTCCTTCCTCGAAATGAAGGGAAGAGAGAGGGAGGGTAGGAAGGTGGAAGAGGGAAGCTCCAAATTGACCCACGTCTCCAACGCATTAGGACGTCAGAGGATGACGGGGGAACAAAGATGTTAGCGAAGAGGAGCGTTGCCCGGATGTCGTGATAGAGAGGAAAGTAAATAGGGTATTATAGGTGAAAAACGAAGGCTGTTGAAGCATAAAGATTGGCTCAATGTCCATAGAAATAAATCAAGCGGTTTGAACAAAAATATGAATGATATGGTAAACGAGAAAGGACTACATATAAACCTCCGTGAATCGGTCATAAGACTGCGCACTTACTTAGTTATTCAACCCATCGTTTCGACAGGTGAGGGTAGAGTTCACTACACAGCAGAGTAAGAATATCATAAATTCAGGGTAAGGGGCCAGTTCCCCTCCACTGAAAACTCGCACATTTTCGTGCCGAAGTGTCCAAGGCCTTCACCTGGGAGTAGAGCCTGAGACTCTCCGATTAGCAGTTATAAATTCCAACAACAAGTCCAACATACTCCCCATGATAGCATGGCAGAAAATCGGGAGATCCAGGCCCCGTCAGGTCAAAGCATTGCACGCAGCCAATATCTTCCTTTGACATTTGCATTTTTGCACCCGGGCATATGACTGCAATGTCACTTGTTTACAAGGTACCTTACTTGATGTCATTCATGGGCGACAATGCAGTATTTATTCCCCTGATATTTGTTCAATGGGCCTAAACACGTATTCTAAGTCAAAATATGGTCTAAATAAGGAAACGGCTTTCATCCCCTGTTTCTGATAAAGATGGCTTTTTTGGGTAACTGGTAACATAGGTACCTGTCTTGAAAATTCGGACTCGGATCCCAGTGAAGTCAAACGACATTTTTTTCAGCAATTTTTTCATGTGTCTTTCATTAATACAAGTCACTTCACGAGAAGAAATTCAAGGAGTGCTACGAGTTGCCATGCACCTAGAGTATTTCAACCATTCTGTTACGTTTAGTAGAATGCTTACAATAAGATTTTATTCAACACAATTAGTATAAATTTCAAGTAAGAGTCTCTCTAATAAAATGGCGTAGAGTTTGAGTGGGTTCTATGAAATGAACTTATCCATACGCAATAGTTCCGGAATTCGCAGTAAAATTACCTCCGTGGTGCCGGATGAAAGAAAACCCGTACTTCCAACGACCACTGTTGGCAGGGAAACGTAAAGTCGCGGAGAATAAGACGCTAAAGAAAGTTAATCGTTGCAGTTTCCTTTTCCATAATTATAGCTTTATTACGTATATTGGTGTAATTAGCACAATTTCCACACACAAACATACGAGTTTCCACACATGTCATGCTGATAAGGTTGCAGTGCAGTGAGACATACTGTCCTGTTTAGCAAACTTTCCATGAGAAATAGAGTAAAGTGTTCCATTGCAACATTAAAATCGAAATGCACAAAGTATCGACCTCCATGATTAATTTTCAGGAGTAAAGAATGATGAAAAACTAAAGGTGGATTGATATCCAATTTCAGGGTACTACGTACGAATAAAACGTCAGGTAATTATCCACGTTAGTCAAATATAGGTTCTCCTGTTAAAAAAATTGATGATGGTAGTATATTCTTCGGATCTTTTCCCAAACATCGGCCAAATAGTCAAGACGAGTCTCATTATTTTCTGGAGAAAGATACGTGCTCATCGCCGAAGCCTACGATAGTCAAAAAGTATTTCCGCTTTCTCTAGGAGTAAGCTACTGCATATGTTAACTCCAAACTATGTAGTATTATATTTTTTTTATATTTCAAATTAGTATTTTTTGTTCTTTTCCTTTACAACGGCCAAATAATTAAGATGAGTTTCACTTCATTCAGGAGAAAGATACGTATTCACCGTCGAAGTCTACAAACAGTGCTTTCGCTTTCTCTTGAGGCGAGTCACTGCATGCTTAACTCCAAACTCAGGACCCCGAGGACGTCCTTAGCCCACCTTCCTGCATGATATAGCAGCTTTAACGTCCGAATGAAAATAAGACAAAACTGTGCCAAGACAGGGTGAGTAGTGTCGCCGGACAAACAAACGACCCCGAATAATTAAAAAACGGAAGGCGCACTGATTAAATGAGAAAGAGACGCGAGCACACATTCGTAAGGCGATGCAATTTCCACCCCTGTCCCACACCCCACAAAACACGCAACCACGTCACCCTCACCCCCCGCCATACACCGCGACACCCTTGAATCGCAATCCAACACACATACACGAATTCTCCCCCATCTACCGGAAGCCGAGCACACCCTCGTGATCCTCTGCACTGATTCCTCCTTTTCTACCTGTCACCCCATCTACAACCCTCGTCCCATTGCGTCTGTGCCCCATGTATAAATCCTCCCCTTTACGCCAAAGCTGTGCGTCGTTCATGAATGAATCGGTCAAAATGAACGATGCATGGGAATGAATGCCATAAATTCATTGATAGTGCTCAGTTAAACACTTACCGTGCTGACCTTAGTACTGTAGATCTGTACCCCATTAATGGCCATTTGCAAGAAATTGCGGTATTTCTTAACGACCAACCTTTGATGTGAGAAGTAGATGCTTGGTATAATTTTCAAGAGTGAAATCTGCTCATTTGTGTAGTTACAGGGTAGATTTGAAGATTTGCCATTTTTTAAAGAAATTACAAAATAAAATTTTTCAAAAGACGAATGGCCTAATATTACGCCCGAAGCACGAAAGTTGTAAAGTGATAGTTAAAAATGAGCTATTTTCATGTAGAAGCGAAAAATATAAAATCCCCCAAAATTTATTCTGAATAATTTTAATTATTCTTATCAATAACTAGAGGATTTATCAAAATATATGCTTTCAAACAAATGTGCAAAGCGTTTTATACGTATTTTTTATTGAATGATGCTCTTTTTATAAGTAATACTGATTACACGGTTATGAAATTATTTCTCCTCTAAGATGAAAGTAATTGATAATATTTTTCTGTTAAAATAGATTTAGAATTTCTTGAGTCCTAATCTTTCAAGACAAGGCATTTCTGGAAAACATCATACGATTTAAAATTGATTTAAAGTCACCTACAAGATGAATAATTTGCGGGAATATATCTCCACGATTGGAGCATAGATTCGAGGATTTTATGAGAATGACGAATTGATTTAATTCCATGGATAAATTAATTACCGATATCTCAGATAACGATTGCAATAACTTTGAAATGTTGCTTTCTCGTGGTTGGTTAACATTTCAAATGAACAATGAGCACTTCAACGCGTGTAAAACTTTCCTTGAACTGAAAGAAGACAGACAGAAGAGCTGATTGCTACTGGAAGAAAATACGAATGAAAATTTTTGGCCGCAATCAAGCTCATTAACCAACAATTTTCTCTCTTGGCCAAAGAGTATTAAAGCATATATATTTATTCACAACCATTATGGATAAGATGGTGATAAGGTAAAATAATATTCACAATACATAATGACTGAGCTTCAATCATGTAAGTCAAAACTTATGAATGCATTCAAAATATTAATTGAATGAAAGGTGAATCATGCGGGGAAAATCTTTCGTGATTGGGAAATACGCACTAAAAATATATTGCATCATCTGAGAAACAGCCCACAATATGCTTTACACTATCTCCCAGATTCATGAATTCGTTTCCATACACTCAATCGTGATGCCATTAATTTCGGTCATAACTAACGATTCAAAGAACCGAATCATCACGATGAACCAAACGAGATGAGTTGAATCGTCAAAATGAACCGAAACGGCAACCCCCGATTCATGCACAACCCCCTTAAAATCATGACGACACATCAAACTGGCATACCACCCTCCCGTAACGATCCCACACGGCAAATCCTTCGCCTCCCCCAACGCGCTCCCTTCCCACCATGCACTGCCATTGGATACGTAGTAATGCCTCGGGACAACATGTACGCAAACACGCGAAATACTCTACGGTAATCATTTCGCAGTCCTCTCCACCCCCTTCCTCCACGCATGCAACCCCTTTATGCCCAACGACGCTCCCCTCGCGACACACTCCATCATCCCCCAACACACACAACCCCTTTCCAGCCCCACTCCCTTCCACTTCATCCCCCGTCCGACGTACAAACAGTCGCCACTTCTCTCTCGGCGCACGCACCATACGTGAATAGACATCTGCTACGAGGGCAAAGAGTAGACAACATCCGGAGATAATCACGGTGATGCATTTTGTGATGACCTGGGGAAAATGGCTTAAAAAGAGGGATTACGTTAATAAGGTGAAAAAACGAGAATTTCCTGAAGGGACGGAGCGATTCATGAGGGAGAGCAACTGAAATTATACAGCGCCAACTCAAATGGTTTTCTGAAAAATTATCCTAAAATATATTTTGTATGGTAGTATTATGTTATGATTGAGTCAGAAGCAGGAAGAGAATGAGATAAAAACGCAGGAAGAGCTTTAGTGTTATGTCCAATATGAAAAACCACAAATTTGGTTTCATTAATCAGAATTATTGGTTTCTACGAACACATTATTTAAGATAAGAACACGGCTGTAAATGAGTTAACGTTGACAAAAAATATATTTCAAAGTCTTTACCAAATCCATCAAATCATTTTGATCTTGAAATTCTGAAGAGAGTGAAGTTGAACTTTTAGCAAAGTTTTCTTAAAACTCAAAGTGTATCTCCTTTAACTCCTCGAGGGAATAAAAAAAATATGCCCTGGAATAATTTTAGGAAAAGGATTTATGCCCGCGAGAAATTTTCCTTTGCCAGGGTAAACTTTTCTATAGTGAACTTCATCGATACCCCAAAAACACATAAAAATACGTATTCTTTATTCTATGGTTATTTTTCAACAAAATTCGTGAAAAAAAGCATACAGGTACCATTTGTTCACCCCCGACATTTACCTCCAGAAAAAAAGGCTCTTACATCCCCAATATCACTCCAACTCGAAATTTTGAGATAAGTGGGTTACACAATCGTCATTTTACCACTCAGCCGACCGGATTTAGACAAGTTCCTTGATCACCTGAATGGACAACACCCAAGCATCCAATTCACCATGGAGATGTTAGAGTATCTCTATGGAAATTTTTAAAATATCTCACCAATTTTTCTACAAAATTCTTCAACAAAAACATAAAGTTTCCACCCGTCCACCACCGACAGTTGATTTCAGAAAAAAAAGACTTACATTCCCAAAATTCCTCCAATTCTGAGATCTGTCGCGGGAACTGAACACCACTAGAATTGTCGGTACGAGCCTATTTCTCCCTGGCATCCTTCTCCCGGGGGCATCTCCCCTTCCACTTCTTCATCGAGCCATCTCTCCCTCGGAAGTGCGTGAGGGTGCTGCATGGTAGCGCCTGTCAGTCAAAGCATCGTCCCCGACCGGGACGCACTCCCGCCATCAACACCTGAAGTCGCCAACCCTCACTCACGCGCGCACCGTCGTCACCTGTCTGCCACACTTCACCTTGTCCCGTCCACGCCCTCCCACAGCGAAGCACACCACCAGCAGCCCCCCTCCTGCTCACCTTCCCGCCATTACTAGAACTTGCGCCTCCTCGTGCTTCAAATATTCACAAATATTATAACCATCATTTGACAAGTCATTCAAATCATGAGGCTAGTTATAATATAATTCAAAATCTTCAACGATAATTATTGGCGGCACCAATCCGGTTCCATCTTAGGTCTGATATTTTTATATATCCTTTTTTCCTTAAAAAATTACTGGAAATATAAATAAAACATATGCCTCAAATTTAAAGTTAATATATGCCGTGCGAAAAATCCACAGAGAAAAAAATCCTTTGTCTTGACCGGGATTCGAACCCGGATTTCCCAATTTGCTTCGGCCAGAATTTGCTTACCGAAGCTACCGAACGGAAATTGAGTGCTATACCGAACAGGGTGGTATGGAAAGCTGAGCATTTGATGCGACAAACAGTCCTGCGCACAGCGCCATAGCCGAAGAGCAAATTGCGAACATTGGACTAATAGAGGTGTTTGCTCTTGACTAGTTTAAATATACCGGGACTAGCCACGCCGATAACTGTACGGGAGTCTCCTGCAATGCACAACTTGGGCGAAAAATCCACAGAGAAATCCAGGGCCACTAGCATTGCGACGTGTAGGATTTGCAACACGAAACAACTGCCTCAAAACCACGTCAATTTTCTACGGTAAAGAAAAAAAGTGGTTAAATTGGTGAAAGGGCAGAGATGGAAATGGAGACGAACTAATAACAACGTTCACAAAAATAATACCTCTCTGTGTATTTTATTGAAGGGGTTTAGGTAAAATAAAATAAATATGACTTTTTATTCTTCTATGAACACAATCCACACCGTCTTTTATTTACTATTCTTACATCACCAATCAACTACCTCCATAAATACCTCATAACCAGCCAAATGTTAAAGCGAATACTTGATGTTCATTTTCCTCATCGTCGTTGATTCGATACAATTAGATAGTTTTTTTATACAATATGTAGTTATTCTTGTGAATATGAATGCGATTACGCCAAGTCATGCATTATGTGAAATTATAATTACACAAGACTTAAAATCTACTCTTTCCTTTCCCCAAAAACGTCACCATAATCCCTCCATGTTGAAAGGAGAGACTCTCTACATCGATTGTCCCTTCTCTCTCTCTCTCTTTACCACAGCTTTGCTCAAATTCCTCCCTTTTCCCGTTTCCATCAACCACGGAACGTATCGCTCCAATCCTGTACTCACGAACAAATCCTCAAACCGCCCTGTCTCCATTTCTCCCCGTAGACCGACAATCCCTCAGCGCGCTCAACTACACCCCCACGCCTAAGAATGTGGATGCATGTTCCACCAAATTCCCTCCCTAACCCACAGACGCGCTTCACCGAATGTCCCCACCATCGCTAAACTACATTTGGATTAGGTCTCAAAATGTTCTTTCAACGCATACAAAAACTAAAAAACTACTTCTTACTTTCGGTAAAATTATGATAGGTCGGAAAATGCATTGTTTTAATTTAATCGTAAGGATCTCAATTTTTTACAGGAAATACAATGTAATTACGAATTGAATAGTTGCAGAATGATTCTTTTTTCTTAATACTTGCGTAATTTTAGTGGATTATCACGGAAAAATTATGAGCTGATTAAACAGGCAATGAGTAGGTATAGTATAGATGAGTATACACGACAGATTGTCTAAAGCAAAACATTCGTGCTACTCTTACTTTCTCTATGAGTATTAATGCATGTAATTAATTACCAATTTACCCCTTTTTAATTTAAGTAATTCCTTACTAGACTCAACTTCAAATGATTCACAAGTTAGTGAATTTAAATTCAATACATTCAGTTAACAACGATTGTTTTACCATTTTTAAGACACATTATATTTAGCTCCTACAAATATAATTTATTCAGTAGAGGAATATCGCGTTACGTGCAAAATAAATAAAGAATCAAAATGTATTAGAAACTAAATTTATACCCACAGAGAAGGGTACCTAGTTAAAAAGTAAATAAAAGGACTTTCAATGCCTTTTGGCATGAATGTTCCCTTGAATTTTCTGTGTCTTTTTCAGGGTTAGCACATGTTACATATTATTCTTTAGGCTTTATTCAATATACACTTACATCTACATTATACCCCGCAAGCCGCCTAAAAGGTGTGTAATAGGGGGTGTAAGGAGACCAGCCGTTTACAGAAAAAAAAGATGTGCTCTCAGGAAGTTAGGACTAGCATTTATTAAAGTCCTTAATGCTTCGGGGGAAAAACGAATTTCCATCTCCATCCGTTCGGAAAAACATCTCTCTTAATTTATCGCATAATATATACACGTATTTCAGATGGCCTACGTTTTACGTGAGTTGGATATGCAGAGATACGTAGTAGTTAACATAATTGAAAAATATATTTTTTTAAATAAACAACTTATTATCACATACACATTTACAAGAATGACAAAAATAATAACTAAAACGAATTCATGCCTGCCAACCACTTCCAAGCAAATCTCCACTCCGTTCCTTACACATTTTCTCACTCCCTCCATACTACTACAACCCTCTCACCTCTCCTCTTCCCTCGCATAGTACACAGAATCCCCTTTTTCCCACACTCCGCATTCTCCTGCCACGCCCTTCCATACATCTCCGCCGTATGTATTTTATTTTATTCACAATTTTTTCCACGAAGCAGTGAGAGTGCGGAGAAGTCACTCACTCACTCGCAGCTTTGTGTAGTTCCCTCCCCTCATCCCTCCCTCCAACAACCCCACCCCTCCTCTCTTTCTCGCTCATTATAACCCGCGCGCAGGAGGAGACATCCGAGAGGCTGGAGGGAGCACCACGCGCCAATACGAAGAGTAAGGATTAGGAAGAACTCGCGGGGAGTATGGGTGGAGTAGTCAGAGTTAGGTCTACTGGAAAGGTTACCGATTTCTACGAGAGTACGTAGTAGTAAACACAATTCAAAAAATATATTTTTTAAATAAACAATTCATAAGCACATATACATTTATAAGGATGAGAATTGCATATAAATAATTGAGAGTTTAAGTTTGGTTGAAAATAATAATTCTTAAGTTTGAATATGAAATACAACAATATGTTGGGGGGAAATTAGAAAAAAACTATTTTATTCCACTTTGAAATAAAAAATGGATAAATTTCGTCATGTGGACTTGTTATTAGATCCTTTTTTCGAGGTCAAAGCAGAAGAATTGCTGCAGGAGATTGGTTTGGGATTAGTTCAAGCGTCTAGAAACAAATGTACGAACGTAGGTACATTTACTACAAGGCATTGAAAGGTAGGTACGAGCACGCATATATATGTATACACAAGCAAGGAGGGGTAAGGTTAAATAAGGAAATTTCAGTGAGAGAAACAGAGAGAGAGAGAGTGGAGTGAAAGGTAGCCGGGTTTGAGTGAGCAAGAGAAACAGAGCCGCTGCCGTGCAGGAGGGAGGCGGAGGGAACGTGGTAAATGGGGAATATAATTTAGCTCCAACTTCAGAGATGATGTAACGATTGTCAGCGACGCCGGTTTTAAGTGCGCGCGCACCGTCAGACGTTGCGGTTGATGATGAACGAGGAATGACGGTAAAGATGGCTCCAAGAGAGCAGGGCTAGACAGAATACCTCACGTTACGACCTCAGGGAGTCAGAGGGAATGAATTGAATGATGGATCGAAATTAGAACTGCTTCAAAACTGGTAATAATTTTATGCAATATACATAAATATTTATCCTCTTACTTATGCTACCAATCATGAATACCCTTGAATGACACGATAATTAATATTATTAATATTTGAGTTTATGCACTTTCTCAGCTGATTAAAACCAGCTGGAAATATTCACCTATCCCAAGGTCAATTTAGGATTAGGCTCGGATGCTAAGGAAGAGAATTCACCCTATCCTACACTGTCCGATCATGCCCGACCCAGGAATCTTCACACGATCTCGCAGGTCTGTAGTAAAACAGCTTTTTGCCCGAGGTAAATCAGTTGTTTTTTTATTCCCAGGTCTTTGACTTCTTTTTTGAATCTTTTAGACAAGACTCCCTCCGCAGAGATTATCAGTGGGTGTATGCTGACGTCTTTCAACTTCCAAATATTTTTTATTTCACCGGCCAAATTCTGATATTTTTGTGTTTTCTCTCTTTCCGTAGACTCAACATTGTGATTTAGTGGCACTGCTACATCGACTATGTTTGCTCTTTGCTGTAATTTGTGGATCAATAAAATATCAGGCCTATTGTAACCTATGGTTTTATCTGTAAGTATCGGCCTATGTGTGTATCTGTCTCTAGTACGGCCAGTGGATGGTATTTGAAATATGGTGGAGTATTTTTTAAAAGTCCATATGTAGTTGCTAGGTTTTGGTGGATAATTTTGGCCAACTGGTTGTGCCTATTGAGATAGTCATTACCAGCAAGAGCTGAGCACCCCGAAGTTATGTGTTCAATGCATTCACCCGTTTTCCCACATTTCTACATTTATCTGCAATTTCAAGTTTTAATATATTTTTTTCATAGTTGTTTTTGATGTTTTTCATTATTATTATTATTATTTCAAGGAAAAAGGGGTGAATGGTTATTTTTAAAAAAGTAAGTCTCTTCTCTGTTATAGTCTACGTCCAAAATAAAATTACATTTTCCTCGTTATTCGTTTTATTTTTCTTAGTTTTCAATCATTATGTAAATGCATGCCTCAAATTGAAAAACCATTGAATTTTGCCGATAAGTTTCATTACATTGGTACCTACCGCCATTAATATCACAAATTTTTATCTTACATCGGTGGTTTTCAAAGTAAGTATAATAAGTTCTTATAAGAAACATAGTATTTCATTCCCAAGGTATAGGGCAAATAAAATGATTGAGTTTTTCCATGACTTTATTAGGGTCGTTTTACACGGGGCACGGAATTGCGCAGATTGAAACTGCATCATTTTCTAAAATGGCGTATAATTGCGCGAAAGCATTAACGAAATTAGAATTGGGGCTATTTTGCCATCTCACGTCCACGCATTCTTGCAGGCGTTCTAGCCATTTACCGCTTTACGCGACACAATTTTCACCGCGCCTTCCTACGCACATCAGATTGTGCAATTCTGTGCCCTGTGTAAAACGGCCTTTAGACAATGCACTCAAGCATTCCCTAAATGCACCCCATTATTTATCATCATCCTTGAATGCTACACGCCAGCAACACAAGTATACAATACGTGTTGCATAAACAGCAGGAAAACCATTTTCATCGAACTTCGCCGTGTCAAACCAAAATGATAACCAAAAATTCTTTTTACACCAAAATGCTTTTTTTAAATCTTTGAGACGTGTTGAAAAATAACGAAAAATTTAATATTAACAATAACATATTAATTTTTTTCGTCTAAATTAATGTTGTCTCCTTCAAAATAGTCTCAATTAGATGTCATTAAACACGCTCGATCCTTGCCGTAGCCTTCAGCTGTTTAAGCGATTCGCTTTTAATGTAGTCTATGCTTGTAAAACGACAGCCTTTTAAGGTTCTCTTTATTTTCGTAGATAGGAAAAAGTCACTCGGAGCCGTGTCTGGCGAATATGGAGGCTGGGACATCGTTAAAGTATTGTTTTTGGCCAAAATTTCACGAACAAGCAATGACGTGTAAGCAGGTGAATTATTCTGTTGACCATGAATTGACTTTCCAAAATTCCGAGCGTTTATTTTTCATTACTTCACGTTCATTTTTCCTCATAGCAGACTCATGATAGATTTTTTATGATTTAACACACTTTGCTACACTTTTTTTGATAAATTTGATACAAAAAATATTTGACGATCGGACTCTCCGAATTCGCGTGATTTAAAAGTTTTCATTACTTTCTAAAAACACACCTCGGATTTCTCTCTTGCGAAAACCGTTATTCTTACCGAGGTTTCCTTAAAATCTTCTCTTTCTCGGCTGGGTGAATGAATACAGTACGATCAAAAGTTGAAAGTATCTTTCATAATTCAAACCAATGAATAGTTACGGATCAAAAATATTTAATTTTCTACACACTACTCATTTTTTTAGCAGAGAGCACACCATAATATTTGAGGGGAACAGAAATATAAATTACACCTTCGATCACGGAATTTTCAACATCGATATCGACTCGAAAACTTATGTTAGCGATATGGAAAGAAAATCAGTACAGGACTTATGCATCAGCAGAGATCTCCTTTCCAAAAATATAAATATATATGGAGTAGGCGACGTGTGCCAAAAACGACAGACATCCTTCACGTAGACGGTGGAAAAATATTATCCCAGATATTCGCAAAAATTCCGACTCCCTTACAACTTTTCACCCGAACGGGAAAAATAAACGTTCTCTCGTCATCCGATGAATCTGCTCCCTCCCACCCTCTCCCGTTCCTTTCTATGTGAAGCCCTAAACTTCTATTTTCTCCCACACAAACTCACTCCGCATCCTTTTCCTTTCGAGCGTCCTTCCTTTCTCTCCTTTTTTTATGTATATACATACATATCGTTCGGAGGGTACAAAAAACTACACGCGTTCCCACTATGCCCTCCTCCTCACTCCTCTCAATAGTTCAACCCTGACTCTCGCCCCCGGGCCTCCAAACCGACTTCTCTCCCCCACAACTCTCCCACACCCCCCCTCATTCTATAAACAAGGTTCCCTCACTCAGGCGGGACAGATTTCAACGAGCGAACATGGGGGCGCAGTTAGTTCTCTCTCAATGCCAATTTGCTCTAGCCCGCGGGCACGGAAGAGGAGGACAAGAGGGGAGGTTTAGGAGCAACCCTCTCGAGTGGCTCACCACGGAGCGTAGGGAGAAATGGTCTGCCATAGGGAGGAAGGAATATTGAGAAGGGGAAGTTGGAAGGATTTGAAGGGAGAGAGAAAGAGAGTGGAAGATGAAGAAGATGGATTTTTCAAAGGGGAGGAGGACAAAAGGGTAGGACTCTTTCCCTTTTTGAAAAGGAGGGGGGAAGGGAGAGAGGGGATTCGAAAGAATAGGTATGCGGGATGGAACAAAGAGACGTGAAAGAAAAGAATGGGGAAAGGAATAATAAAAAAGGAAAAAAACGAAACGGAATGGAGGCTAATCTGAGGGAAGAAAATAAGACGGAAGACAGAGCGTTTTAAGGGAGAGAATGGAAGGATAAAGGGACTGTTAGCGTGAAAAGCGATCATGGGAAACGTGGCGAGAAGATTTACGGTGACGAAAGGAGAAAAATGGGCGCTAATCAGTGAAAATTATCTCGCCATCCTGCTGTCTCTGTGTCCCTAAATTATTCTTTGTTAAATATTCTGAATTTCCCCCGTTACTCTCCATATCGGCTTCAACCGTTGAACCGGTCATTTTAATTTGAATGCATGTCCATTATTTTTAACAAGTTTCATAAGATATCTCATAATAATACGCTTTGTAAAGAGGTTTTAAATTTCCCATAAAAACTCTTTCTTTGCCATAGCATCCAAAGTAGACAAAAATAATCCATATTTTAACAATACGGTCTAGAGATTATAGATTATTCGATGGACTTGCATGTGAACAGAATATAGAAACCGCCGCCGTCTCCTTTCCTCTTAAATATTCGCTCCTCTCAAGCACTCCCCCATATTTCCTCATATCTACTGTTACCATACCTCTTTACTTGCTCTCGAATGAGGAAAATGCGTGATCGATGGCGAAAATTAGATCGAATACAATGTGTCTCAATAAATGTACATAAATATTATATTTCAATACGTCTGGACCTTTCCGCATTTTATCCACAACTATGTTTATCGGTGTATATCTCCTAACATCTCCAGATTCAGTATAATTTGGAAAAATATAACTCTGCAAAGGCAGATCGATTATGTCTTATTGACTGTAACAAATTTTATAAAAAACTGGATCAATGTTTTTCCATTTTTCTGATCCGTCGCATACTTAGCGAACCAATCAAGGCGATAAATCGACAGAGTAAAAACTTTCGCACATAAGTTTATGACATCACAAGCTCATGCTAAACGGGCTATCACTCTTCGGCTACCACTAATCTTACCAGACCGTTATAAACATTTGCTTTCATCCCAAATTTCTTAATTTTACCATTTTTTTTCGTTTTATTCTCGGATGTATATTTTTTCTATCATTTGTGATGCAGCTAAGTGTTGAACTGGGACTATTCTGCTTACTCTGAAAATTTAATGGTGACAACATAAGTTTTAGGTAAGTATTATGTCATCAAAAATACCGGTCGAGAGGGAGGTGAAGAATCCAAATTTCTTGAGAAAGAGTAGATTACAAAACATTTACATAAATACGTACATAAATTTTAACCCAATTTCACATAAAGTACTTAATTTATGCATAATTTAGCCTTCATCAAATTTTTATCATCGCCAACTTGCTGCATTGCCAAGGAATTTGATAACTTAAGATGACGCATGCCATTCTGTAGCGATTTTTTTGGTAACCGATTACTCGTAAAAGTTATACTATTGTCGTATAATTTTCAGAATAGTGAGAGTTGACCCAGTTAAAAATTTTCATGTTTATCAAAATTAAAAATAACATCTGAGAAAATAATTAAAAGGGTGAAAGTTTAAACTTCGTGAAACGTGGTAATATTGACAATGGTACAAATAATATGCCCTGAAAATTTCTTCGACGTTTTAATCGTGTATTCCGTCATAATAAAAAATACCGTTAGGACAGGAGGTATGCGTCCTCTTAACTTCCAACTCCACCCTACTTCCGCAACGCTTCCTCCTCCGTAAAATCTAGAAATCCCTCTCTCTCACTCTTTCCCTTATCCCGCAACCCTCTCCTTCCATGCCCCTTCGCAAATCGGAGAATAGATGGAATAATCCATCTCCCTTCCTCCAGCTCTACACTCCACCCTCTCCGTCATTTCCTGTCATTCACCCGACCACTTCAACCCCCGTGCCCGCCATCCAGTGAGACCGCTTCCAAGAGATGCCATCGCGCACGCACACACATACAGACGTTTAGCGCCCAAGGGGGAGGGAGGGGAAGAGGGAAGGGGTTGAGGCAGGCCACCACCACCACCCTCACCACCGAACAACCCCCTCTAACAAGTCAAACTTCGCTTCCTCCTCCTTCTCCACAACCCATTCCCCAGGCCCTCTGGTGGCATTGCCCCGCTACGCTGTCTCCCTCTATCTCTATCCCACTACCTCTTTCCCTCTGCTCTTCAATCTCCCGACAGCCCTTTCGCCCAAAGGGCATAAAATCGGGCAACAAAACTCAAACACTCCGAAGAGAAAGAACCTATTGGGGTGGTGCGACTGGATGAAATGAGGTGAGGCCGATACGGGTAGAGTTTGGGTGGGGAGATGACGCTAAAACGAGGACAAATGAGCGATTACTTGCGCTCATTGGGCCGTAGGTAGCGAGCCTTCATTTAATTACTCCTTTTGATAGCTCAACCACTCAAGTGAGGAATGAATGCCAGAACATTAGCGCCACAGGAAGACCTAACTGGTTTGTTGACAATAAAAGTGTTTCTAAAGATTCCAACCGCGATATGAATGCTTATAAACGGTTTGAAACGAATATTATGAATACGCTTACATAAAATATGAACGAATGTACGGCTTGTTTCTCGAAACGTTTCAGCCAGCTCCAACTGCCGAGAGAAGAATAAGATGAGGAATAATAAAAAAAATTCCTCCATTGATTTATGATTACCTGGTGCCACTGGAGAAGAATATTTTACTCATTATGCTTAAGACTGGCTGAATGTACTCGTGAAAATAACCTCGGGGGTAAAAATGCTATGATTAAGAATTGTACTTTTTTCGGTGCATAACAGAGATGATCTTTATTTTAAAAAGCATTATGATTCAGATTCATTAAATTGCTTTTTCACTTTGTCTTCTCAAACCCATGATGTAACGATATCAAAAACCTGCACATACAAGTACCGTTAAAAATACGTTTATTGGAAATCTTAATTTTTAAAAGTGGTACAGTTGTAAAGCTATGTAGGCGCACAATGTCCAGATTCTAGATTTTTCTCTCAAGATTACGACAATTTTGCTGTTGGCCGACGCAAATGTTTCCATCAATTTGGAAACACAAAATTGACTCGATAACTTTCCCTGTAAATATTGGCATCCAATTGCATGCGTAGTTGATAAATAGAATGAAAATGCGCTGTTTTTTGCCGCAAGTCTTCATATACCGAATATGAAGTTTAGTTTGGATGTGACAAAATGACTGATAATATCAATTGCTGATTGTAAAATTCCATTGCTGTTGGAAACGCCGACACTTATTGTCGTGTTTTTTATCCTTTTGAATTTTTCCACTTTATCCCGTCCATATTAATTCGGCTGGATATTATATTTACATGATATGATTTGAGGCTATCAAAATGAAAAAATACCATAAAAAGAACAGATAAATATTTTAAATCAAATGAAATGAAATATAAAATGTCAAATTAATTTCACTCAAAAAAATTGAATTCGCAGTGCTTGCGTAACCTGGCTCAAAAAAGTACAACAATTCATGGTAAATTCATGAAGGTAAAGATATAAACATCACAGCTAAAGTGTCTCTAAAGGAAGAAGAGAAAAAATTAAGAAGAGAATTAAACCTTGAGAGTAAGAAGGCGGCAAGACAGCGAGAAAGAACCAGCGATTCTACATCACCAGAAACTGTGAATAAAATCGGAAGAGTAAAAGTAGAGGGAAAATAAACAAGCAGAAAAAACAAGTGTGAGGTTGAGAAAACTGAAGCGGATGATTGGGAGCATGTAAAATGGAGAAAAAATACGGAAGAAGGAAGGGAAAGTTTAGCCAACCGAGTTGAGAGAAACAGAAGCTCAGAAGTTTTCCGTAAAACAGGGAGGGGATATCAGTCCAAAAGCTAAAGTTTGAAAGCGAATACAAAACGTTTGAGTGAATTATGTTCCCTCTTAAACGAATACTTGGATGAATAATCATAACATTGTTTACGGGAAATGAACTTAACGACCGTACATGACAGTGAAAGGACGTGTTAAACTAGCTATTACGTTAGCTGTAAATGTAATCTTTGAGGAATCTCGTGCATGGAAAAAATTGGTTGTGGTAGTCAAATCCATAAATGTGAGAGTGAATTATGAACAGATTTGAATCTATGGATACTAAGCTTTATGATTTCTATTTAGAACGTCAATTCTACTACGACGGCGATATAAGCATTACTACTTGTCAAAATTTATCTATTTCATATTCAATTCTTGGTTTTACTTTCTCCTGCTACTACTACCGCCATAGAAGAACATGCTTACACTAACTAATCCACTTTATTTAAAGAACATACTTTGAAAAATACAAAACTTATTGAATAATGAGACCACTAATTCTTTGCAAGTATAATTATCGAGGCATCATTTCACTTAAAAAGAAAAATATATTATTTCCATTCCTTCAAAGAAGAATGAAGTCCACGCATGATCCAACCGAAATATCAGCTAAGGATATTGTTAAATTTAGATATCCACAAAATTTATAAACTCCATGGTAGTTGATGGGGATTTATTCGCCAAAAATCATCATTTTAAAATACACGTGTACCAAAAAAATTGGAAAATTATTTTATGAAACACAGGCGCTGTAAATAAAAAGAATAGGACAGGAGCTAAGAGCACACTGCTTGTTCTATTGAGCGCAGAGGAAAGAGAAGTGAAGGATATGGGTATCAGCGAACGGATGGAAAAAGAGCAGGGTAAACTCATCGCGGAAATAAGATTTCTTCTGGAGGAAAAGAGCTGAGGAAAATAAGGAGAGGAAGACGCTCGCGCTCCTCAAGAGATCGAGAGAGGATAAGGAAAGAGAGAGAGAGAGGATGGAGGTTGGAGTATTGGGAAGGAATGCCACGGGCTGATTGGCTACCCGACATTAACCTGAGGCAAAAAGGACAGTCGTGAGCAGACATTCCACAGTGCACATACAGTTAAATGCGAGGAAGAATACGCCGCCAAATCCGTCGCCAACGTCGCCGTTCGCAGATTTCATCCATTATCACATCGAAATATACTCTGCGCGACGTTTTCTCGCAAAAATTAGGATTGATATTATATTTTGTGATAATTTAGGGTGATTTCCTCGATAAAACCTGGTAAATTAGCTCTCTTGCAATATTTTCATCTTCATCTATGGTAGCTTCCTCAGCTACAACGTTTGCTTAACGCAAAACTTATGCTCCTGAAGTTACCAACTGTTAAGAAGACCCTAGTGTCTCCAGAGCCTAAAATAAATGTGCTCGTTGATATTCACGACATGAACTGTACATAAAATATTACATTCACGGAGTGGAGGATAATAAAATAGTACTTGTATGATGAACAGAAATAAATTTATGTCTAAATACTGTTCATGATAAACATATTTCAGCACGTTCACAAGCAACTTTTATTGATTATACAAAGCACGTATCACAATATTTCGAAGATAAAAACCAAGACCAATCAGCAATGCATTGGATTAATTTTATATCAAATAAATGTTTTCCCATCCTTCTAAATGCAATAATCCAAGAGATAAACACAAGAGAGATATATTTTTGGGAGCATGTAGGGAAAATCCGTGCACCATTTTATTTTATGGTCGACACTGCATCCCTCGATGTAGCACGTTGAATGGGGACAGGACCAACATAGAAAGCATTCCAGTGCGTGCGTGCGAATTCCAGCGATCAGCACTCATGTCATTCAGGAAGCAAGACGAGGAGTCGCTGTTGGGAGAGAAGTCGGAGAGGTATTCGGGAGGCATGGCGAAAAACCTCCTGGAGCAGAGAGTACAGGAAACGAAGCACAAGCACGATGCTGAAAAACCATACTAGTATTATTCGCAGCGTTCATGGCTTCGAAGAGGCGGATATCTGCGCATCCGAGCAAATGAAAAGCGTAGAAATTCAACTCTAAAATGAGATAAAAACGTTCTTTTGCTCTGAATTCACCAGTCAGTAAAGAAGGAACCCCTATAAAAGCTCTGAAGGTGCTTTTCTAAAAAAATTACCTCCTATTGCTATTTACGACTTCGAATTCTTGAAAAACAATTTATTTCCATTAATTTTATGAGCATTTAGAATCGTTATAATAAGGTATATTTGACGTAAAAAAGTAAACTGTAATGAATGTTATCCGGTGAGTTCTTTATCTCAAAGTTTTTCTAAAATTTTTGTGGTGACATTGAGTTTTATAGACAAAGTAAAAGTTCCTGTTTTTTCATGGATTTTTGGATTCTACCCGATTCGCGACAGCTTTTCCGGTGTTTCAGCTGGCTTATTGCCTTGCATTCAAATACGTTAGGTGATACGACGCCTAAACGGTTTTTTTAACAAATAAATTAGGACTCATCAAGAAAAATGAGCTGCGCCAAACTTTTATCCTAAGTATATTATAACTATATGTGCCGTTTGATAATACATGCGAACGTATAATAGAGTTAAGCTGATAACTGGCGCCTCCTGCCTTTCTCCCCAAAAAACACGTTTCCATAATTTAATAAAGAGGGGTATGTTAATATTTTTTGCTAATAATTTTTATGCATATTTTAGCTACCAAATACAAAAATTACTTCATTTTCCTTCACGTCAAACATTTACGAATAGAAAATTTAAAATTTTGAAAAATTCGTTAAAGATGAAGCTTCCGAACTTAGTAAAAACATGGATTCTTGTAATTACTCATACATATTCTTGTTTATTCTTAATGTCTGAACTTGGCGGAGTCTGTAGGGGATAGGGGGCACTCAAAGACGTCTCAATCATCAGTATCGCCATAAATTTATATTTTAATGTACTTTCATAAAATTTATTCCTGTTTCCATGCTAATAATTCTTTCTTTAATAATTTTTACTAGTAACATTATGAGTTTGAAAACCAATATGCGAGAAATTTCATCAAAACAGGATTGGAAATATCATACTATTACCTATCTTTAGGGTAAATGATGAATTCCAATCATGATTCAATCACGATCGAAGAGGTGGATCCCGATGGACATGCATTGCTCACTTTTAGTGCATATCAGAAACAGATTACAAGGTATTCTTATCGTATTTCTATATCAGCAGATTTACTGTGAGACACCATTTCTACTTTTGACATTTGTATTAAGCATTGAGCTGTAGCGTAAATTGTAATGAGTTGAATTTTCTTTAACTCTGAAAAGAGTGTCTTAACGGTTAAGGCGTACGATTACGAGTGAGAAGATTCCAGGTATCTAATCCTTACTTTTTCCGCATGTTTTTAAATATTTTGTTGCAAGTTGACTTCTTGCGTCTTTAATATAGATTAGGGTTTGCTAATTCTATTTTTTTACGTAAACGTTTTTGGTAGCCTCAAAGCACCTCTCTTTTAGTGTAATAACTTTAATTCTTTAGTTCACCCGGAAAAAAATAAAGAATAGGATAAACAACGAATAGATAAACATTCATATTTTAGTCGTTATATCATTTATGCCTCGCGCTTGTACTGCAGTGTTGAATGCCGGAAATTCTCTCTCTGGGAAGAAAGACGGGAATTGGGTCGAGAGAGCGAGCCATTGTCCTCCAAAACCTCATTCCTCGTTGGTCGTCACGGCGACGCCCCGAAAGTCTCCAGCGTGTGCATACACACGAGACACACACGTCGCCATGCCTCCCCCTCTCCCTCGCAT
Source organism: Ischnura elegans (assembly GCF_921293095.1). Taxonomy (NCBI): domain Eukaryota; kingdom Metazoa; phylum Arthropoda; class Insecta; order Odonata; family Coenagrionidae; genus Ischnura; species Ischnura elegans. The sequence continues at coordinate 28,977,163 of NC_060246.1, forward strand.
GCCATCCCTTATAATGCCATAGGGGCAGCACATCTCCCACTATTCCCACCAAAACCTTGTCTCCCCCACTGGCCCACAAATTCCACGGGCGACCCGTGCGATGTCTCTCCGCTCTCGGCGACGGACGAAATTCCGAGATTCCATCGGAGCGGAAGAAAGCATGACTTGGGATGGATGGATAAGGACATGAGAGGAGAAGAATTAGGAAGAAAAGATACGACAGCAGCAGAAAGGATAGATTGTACGAGGCTAAAAAAGAATTGCAATTTAATGGCGGTATGGCTTGTTTCCGAAATATATTTATAATTTTACGAACTTTCGGTGACATTTTTCGGATATAAAGTGCGCACATATCTGATACAGCTGCTTGTGAAGGGTTAGCAATATCTGCCAAATTGAAATGGCGATTTTTTTCTGGATGAAAACGCGCTAATAAATCAAGGAACTTGATAAAATAAAGAGCTTATTATTTATGAAAATATATTTTATACATAAATTTAGACAGGATGAATGAAGTGATTAGGCCATCTGTTTTTTCGAACAAAATGTCGCTAGCATGGTACAGGTATATTATCACCGGTATGGTTGAGAAATGTTAACTAATTATTTAAAATAATTTATCCGTCACCGAGGTAAATAGTGATTTATTTATGAAAAGGAGGACTGAATTCACATTGAAAAGCTAACATTTATTTTTCATACCAAACGATTTAAACTAAAGTTTACATATCTATTAATTTCCATACCCCCGAAAACAGAACTCTACTGGCCTTTGCATCACGGTTTACATCATATTTACAATTTAACGTAAGAGCAAATCCATGCCCAGGATAGCGGCAACTTACCCAAACGGAAACTCGGTACCCTCGATCTCCGGTACGGCAGACGAGGATTTTACCGCGCTATAACCGAGGCAGGCAAGATAATACCTAATTTTTATAGCAAAGCTGTACTTTAAATTAAGTTTAACCATTAAACCTGAACGCCAATTAGGCACGCATGGATAAGAGTTGAAAATCAACCCACTGATTTAAAGTCTATAATTTGTCTGAAAATTAATGGAAATAGGAAGAATATATCGAATTACTTCTCTTTTTTCTTAAAGTCATGGTCTTAAACATGGAAAATATCTCCTCATACGGAAAATATTTTTCTCCCAAAGATCGCCTCCACTACCAAAAGCAATTGCGCAGACATCCCGTATTATTTTCCACCATCTTCGTAGTTCCTATTCAGGATATGCAATTATCTCTCACACTTGACGGAGATTTAGACGATAGCTGAAAATATCAAACTAAAGCATTATAAGGTAGAAATAAAGACATTAATGCATGTTGAGCGTTCAAGGGAATGGGAAGTCGGTTCCAGAGGCAGCCTTCAAACATTAGAAAAGGTGGCAGGGAGAATATAATATTGGAGTGTGGGGCGAACGTCTCCTTTTTGAAGTAAATAGCGAAAGCTAAACAGGATAATTGTACATGCGAGAGATAATAAAATTGTATGGAGAACCGAAATATTTAGTCGAGGTTTACCCACGCTGAGAACACGGACATGAGTCACACTATTTACGGAGAGGAGAGAACTAATCTGTGAAATTGCAGATTTCAAAGGAAAAGGAACTGCTTTCAGAAGTAAAGTGCCCACGAAGTATCATTTTTGAAAAGTAAGCTTCTTTGGCAAAACTTCCGAAATGCCGGAAGAATTGCAGATCCCGCATGTCAAGGGAAATTTAAAGAAAATCACTATGTGAATCCAGTATAATCGTTTCTCAATATTTATGTCCTGAATTCTAACGCTCAAGCAATTATAATTCCATTGTAAATTTACACTGACACTGGTAAGGGAAATGTAATTTTTACACTGAAAATTTGCTGTAATTGCAATTTATTACAGCGTATTTGGTTAAATTCGTTACAAATCATCCAATAAAAAATACATTCATGTACACAATAACGCCTGTACAGAATAATGTTTGGCTACACAGCTTTTTAATGCCGTATAAATCACTTTTATGAGTATTAATTGTATGAAGTATGTACAGATAAAGCGTGGGTATATTTTTATTTACTGGATTCCATTTCTGTATGCACGAAAAATATCATTACTGTTGAGCCAAATTTCAATATAGCCTTAAAAATATGTACGGTGCAAAAAGTGATACGATGAAAGGCATGAGTTCCCACTCCTCGTCTAAAATATATGAGACTTGTAATGACAATAAAGCATCTCTTCGATTACATAACTGCTAAAATAAAAAAACACATTCATAAGAATCATTTACTATGGTTAAAGAGAAACTTCATTGTCATTGCTACCTTTTAGTGGACTTAAATCGGGTTGGAAGTAAATAAGCAAATGTTGACTGATGCCCGAGGAGCGAGCGAGGCTTTAAGGTTTGATTTAAAAATTTTTGAGTCCAAAAACTAATATTGTTGGAAAGCAATGCATGGAAAAGATATGACAAGATTTTTATGGAAGACTGCAAAAGACAGAAACCGCAAAGACGATATATACGAGGCCAGAAGGGAGATTAAATTCATGGTAATATGGGTCAAACATGATTGATGGACCGAGAGAAAGACAAAAGAGAAAAATAGAAGTCGACGCAGGAGGAACAGTGAGTCACATTTGTAAAATATTTAGTAGCAAATATTTTTTAATCATGCTAACAATCAATTTTTGTCAGCAGTTATATTATCTCAATCCCAAAATGATGACGATGTAAATTTGGTCACATCGGGGTGGAAAGTGACCGGCTAGAGTCCACAAGATACAAATATTAAGCAGTTTTATGCTTTAACAAGAAACTTGAGTTTTGATGTGCAAAATAAGTATACCTTGCATGAATTCGGTTTCTCATAGAGACGAAAAAAATTGCACCACTGAAGAGATCGATTCTTTTTGCCAAAAAAAAAAAACTCAGCTCCAACATACCGTGCCACCCCGCTCCGACCAAATAGACGAATTGCCGTCATTTTTCGGAAAATTGGGTCGCAGTCTGTTCCTTGAGACTGCCGGGATCCCGTTTGACCGAGAGTGCATGATGAATTGCGCAGACACGGGCAAACCACTTGAGCAGGGAAATGTTTGCATTTGGAGTTTGCTATTTTTTACATTACTTTCTTGGAGGAGGTAACGAAACGTCGGTTCTAGTTGGAGAACTTGGCTATTTTTACTCCAACTGCAAGCATACAACGGCACAGACTGGCACACATACGTACATATAGGGTTCTTGCAATAAGGCGTATGGTGAAGGTCGAAGAGAGGGTGACATAGGGTACGTGGGAAGACCAATGACAGCAAGAGATTCCGTGTATTTCTCGATAGTCCAGTAAATTAGCATCCAAGAGACTACAGGCTGGAGCTTTTATCTCCGCTCTTCCTTTTCTTTAAAATATCTTTGGATACCGTACATTTTTCAGCCATTGGCATGAAACAAAAAATACGATTACCTCACGCCTTCAATGCATAAGGAAAAGAAACCTAATTTCTACAGCGACTTTATAAAAAACGGATTCTCAACCACTAATTCACGAGATAGCTAATTAAAAATGAAGAACATGGCTTGATTCATAAGCCCACGAACATATCTTTGACGTCATATGATGGCTATTCATATTATTACTTGAAACAAAATTTACCTGATTGATAACATTGTAGATTGAGAGATATAACTCATAAAAAATACTGAGAGCATCAAGAATTATATTGTATTGCCTCCATTCTCATTAAAGTGTACTTATTTTCGCACAGGTAATAATCTTTCACTCATGTTTTGTACTTACATTTAACTCTCTTAAGTACTTTCACAAACATACCATGCATACATACACCTAATTAATTTCGTGAGATCTAATTTAAATTATCACAAAAATCAACACGATTTTAGCGTGGTCACCATTATCGAATGCATACCATGAAAGCTTGCAGTGGCACTGGCTAACTAAAACGCTAACAAGAAAGCGTCTTGTAGCTACGAGAGGGACGAAGGCGGAGGTGAGGGTAAAACAGGGTACGTGGGAGCGCCCATCGCTGCGCGAGGCGAAAAACCCTAGGGTTTTTTTTGGGGGCCACGAGGGAAAGAGAGGGAGGGAAGGGGAGGTGGGTGAAGTATGGGGACAGGGTCGAGGGAGGGTGGGAAGGAGGAGAAAGAGGTGAGGCCCACTGGTGTTCTGTGGCGACCAGGGCATCCTTTGAAGTGGCGCGGAGGAGGAAGGAGACACGGCCAAACCCACCCCCCTTGCCCCGAAAACCGCCTCCCTGCGCCCTTTTTCGGCAGCAGTGCCTCTGATGCCCAAAGGGACCGGAGGAAACGTGGGCGCTGCCCTTAGGGGAGAGAGAAGGACACCCTAGAAGGGCGAGGAGAGGGGAGGGGGGGCAAGGGGGCGACCCTGGGAAGGACGGGAAAGGGATACAGAGAGGAAGAGGGTGTGAGTGAAGGGACACCGCACGGGCAACAGGACGAAGAAAATGAAGGAAGGAGAAGAGTGGAGAGCCGTGAGGCATTGCGGGAAGGCTTTTTGGGGTGGCGGAGGGAGGAGGGAGTGGAAAAAACTTGAAAGGAGAGAAAGAGAGGGAAAAAAGGGTGCTTTTGGGTGGGGGAGGGGATGATTTTGGAGGAGGGGGCGACGCACAGAGCCCGGGGGCCGGAATCCGACACACATATAGAGGAGACGCGCGTACGACACACATACATACATACACGGCGCATATCTTGCCCCAAAAATCTTCCTCTCCTCAGGTCTCCTGATGGCTGCAGGCATTGAGGCCCGCACTACGACCTCTTCTCCTATCTGCCCTCTCCCCCACCCTGGTTACCCTACCCCACCCTTGCGCCCCCCCCCCCCCCGTCCATACCCTGCCTCCCAACACCCCAACCCTCACACACAAGACCGCGCGCACCGTCTGAGAGGGAGAGAAAAGAGAAGATGGGCAGAAAGGCCTCTCGCAGAGCACAATCTCGGCGAAATATTCTTTCCTCGTAGTCCGAATTACCGTCGCTGCCTACTCCTCTTCCTTTCTCTCTGCCCATTGGTCGCTTAAAAAATATTTAGCCTGCTCTTCACAAAGTGGACAAGGAAGTCGGACGAATATTTGCGAACGAGTCGAGGAAATCTTATTAAAGGTAAACAAGATGAGACTACTCCCATGATTGCTATTGGCACTGCTCTCATTGCTTTTACACTAAAAAACAATACCCATGCAACATTAAATCGAACTTTTGATACTGAATATTAAAATCAAAGTTGACAATGAATATATATTGAAAATCAGATTAGTTCCGTCGCCTTAAAACGTGAATGTAGCGTGCTGATATAATTTAAATAAATTTAAAAGATAAAAAGATGAAAGTAATACAATGTGTCAACTACCAAATGGGTAGAATTGGCAAAGAAAATTCAACGCCCAAATATTCGTAACACCCAACTTCCGCATTTCAGAGTATCAAGAGTTTTCAGCTCGAATCTCTGAATGACAAACCATTAGTTTTAACTTGCATAGCTGTGTGGAACACTAAGTTAAGGGTACCAAACAATGTGCACAAAAAAATAGAATCGTATGATAATGGAACATAATTCCCAATCGAGAGCATAGATATTATTCCAGAAAATAAATTGGCCTCTTGCATTAACATAAATTTTAGCTAGGGATGGAATTAAATGTGGCGTTAATACAATGAAGCATTAATGGATTTTAAACTGAAGTAAAATTCATACCGTTCCTTAACCAATTAATCCAACAACGCAATTTGGAAGTCCTCCGAATTTATATGAATTAAAACATCAGATACATTTTGCTCTCAAGCCTTATATTAACGGTTATAACACATTTTCCTAAAAAATTATGAATTGAGTTTTTTTTCTTTTCTTGAATTCTACATTTAATAATGATTCAGTTTTGCAAACATCGTCAAGTGTCTATTCAGTGCCAGACAGTGTCTGTTTAGTGTCAAGACCTATACTCCAAGATACTTAATCAACAATAATATTGGAACAATATTTTACAGTTGACCATTTTGTGCTACTATCATAAAATTTTAACCAATAAGACTTTTATATTCCTGCGTTAATGAACTGTCCTTGACGAAAGATATTCCTATTTTATTTCTTCCCCTTCCTACACTTCCTCTCATTTTCTCACCCTTAAAACATTAAGGCCGTATTCTCTCGCCACCTTTTAGGAGGGCATGTATCCGAAAATCCGAATCGTGACGATGCCCCATTACGAAATCATGATTCCATTTCCTAACGAGGTTATGATTCTATTTCTCGGGGAGAGGCAAAAATGAGCGAGGGACAGGGAGGCAGAGGGAGGAGGGGCTGATGATATTTCCGGCTGGGGCCCTACTAAAGGAAGAACGTAGGGTGAGGAGGAGGAGGGAATATAACATTTCAGGCGAGGAAGGCTTAAAGGGGAATTGGCTAAAGGACGAGCGCTTCCCTTGAGCACTTAATTATATCGAGCCTGAAAACTTAAAAAGGCCACGCGATGCCCATATTCCGTCTGTCTCTCCGGCAATAGCGTTACCCCCGGGGAGGGTCGAGATCTTCTCGGCCTTATGCGCATTTGCAATCATATCTCTCACCGCTCAAGGAGAGCATACCTAATTTTATATCACAGAAAAACGAGCAAATACTCGATATAAAGTAAATCGAGCCGTACTCGGCCCATTAACTCTAAAAATTGGTATTCAATAGACTGAAGGATAAACCTTAACTCACCGCTTTTCGTAAATTGTTAACACATATTTCTTATAACTTCCTTACATTCTGCATCCATACATATATGTAGAGGATGAATAAATAAATGGATATGTACCCTAACTTTAAATTAAATATTCCTCGTTGATAACACCATAGGTAAAAAGAGCAATGAAAATGTCATCAAGGTACTTGAAATATTTTCATTCTTGCCTTGCCTCCACTTACCTGGACAATAAATACCTAAAAATGTGTTCCGCTTTAAACAAAATCACTATCTGTGCACGCACCCTAACAACTTCTCGAGACCTATTTTTAATGATCTTGTACATTGGCATTCTTGACAGCTATTAAATTTATTGCTGAAAAATTATAATATTGTATTTAATTCCTAGTTTTTAATTTTTTTAATGCTCTCAAATCACAATAAAAAGAGATTTGATAAAAGTAGCAAATATCTCACTATTAAAAGTGATAGGTCAGTTTTAAATTGCATTTTAAAGAAATTTATTTTTCTTACAAAGAACCTGAAGTTAATGACTCCTAGAACTAGCGTGACGATTATTTTTCACCGTTAAAAATAGCTTGTTTCTTCTTCGGTTCATCAACAAAGACTCTTGGTTCTTCTGTCCGCGGATGCTGTAATCTCTTCTTCTCTATGGATTAAATTTTCTCATTGCATATTAACCACTTGTCTACCGAAAACCTAGCGTGCCCTACAAACTCGTTTTTAATGATTTCTATGCAGCAAAGCTTTTATATTTTCCACACGTAAAACTTTGGTATAAGCCGCATTTCAAGCACCTACAGAAGGGAACAAAAAACTATCAGAAAGAGACACGATGATCTAATTCATTGTTTCAAAAAATGTTGCAAAAAAGTCAGAAACAGAGATAATTAATACATTATTTGGTACTCGGATCACAGTTTTCAGCTTCATTAGATATCAAACGCCAGCTAGATGCAAATTTGTGATCTTTTTAGGGAGATCTCCTGAAATTCATCGAACGGAATTGAGTAAATCTTCAAAATCTCGTCTCTCTCAGTTTTTGGGAAGAGCGTCGCTCCCCATGATTGGCTCCTTAATTCCAATTTATTTTACCCCAATGTGGAATAAGATAGGAAAAATTCAGTTAGAGAAGGTAGCACCGAGGTTGTTCACTGAGTCCCGATTCCCAAGTGACATATCACGCTTCGTTAAAAGAATTCGGTGGAAAGAGGGGAGAGGAATGTTACAACGAAAAAGAAATCTTTATCGTTCCATACCAACATAGTAAGTTTTATTAAGTTTCAATATTGATTCGATATTTACAAATATTCCATCTGCAGATGCCATAGACGTGGTACGTTTGAATTTCGGCGATAGTTTAGCCAAGTTAGTTGAATTATGCCTTAAAACAGCCTACTTCAAAATGAAGGACAGTTTCTTCGAGGAGACGGAAGCAGCAGCAATGGGTTCGCAAATACCCCTTTCAATTGTCAATGTATCCCTAACGAAATACAATTTATGCATGAGATAATTACTAGCAATGATTTCCTGGTGTTGATGACGTCAACCTTTTATTGATGGGAGGAACCGCTCACTATAATGTTAACAAAAACGAACAAAACGACGCCTATTCACAATTATTAGATAGAGACGTGGTGACATGCTTGGTATGAGTTCTTGACTTCATCACATTAACTGCGAAAGGGATAGGACCGTCGAAATTTCGCGGAAAATAGTTTGTGAAGTAGGTAAGGGTCTAGAAACGGAAAAATACGTCCCAACTTCTTAACTAGATCCGAAAATTGAGTATCCAAATATTTTTAATCACAATGATGACCACCCGCGAAAGCTTTAAATGCAGAAAATACGGGTCTCTTCATTTTTTTAAACTTATTCACTCATTTATAGGAATGCAATCTTAAGATTGGTAAACCGCAGCCCTTCTAATTCTTTTACCTCCCTGAGGCTACTCTTCCACTTATCCTTCTTTATCCGTCCCAGATACTTGTCCCATGGTCTTATTATGAGGGCGTTTCCAACAATTTTTCCTCCCATTATGTCTCCCGAGTAACTGCTGTGCACCATATTAAACGGTATATCCACTGTGTTCTGCTTTTGCGTTAGAGTGATTGCTCCTTCTCCTCCCATTCTTCCATATGCCTCTTCCTTTCTACCCTATCCGTACATTGAGTTCATTCACAGAAACGCCCTTCTTCCCCCTTCTCCTCCAGCATCAGAATTCGAAGGTTCTATTAATTTCTGATCGCTGTCACTTTTTTGTAACTCCATCAAAATCGAAAATAAAATAAAAATTGGTGCATGAGGCCATTTACCGCCTCTGAGACAGAGATAGGTCTCTGCTCCCCCGCAAAGTGCGTCAGAGGGGGGGGAGGGTGAGAAAGGAAAGGGATGCGCGTTGGACGAAGGGGCGAGTGTCCTCGGCATGCGGCTAAGGGCGGCAGTCGTCCTCACACAGAACGCAAAGGAATTCCTCGTTGAGGGCGGGAAGCCCCTCTGGGTGATGAACGCAAACAAGTCTTCCCATCATGCATCCTTCCCAATCCCACCGCCTCCTAACGACTTCATGCCGACGCCGACTTAGTCGTCCGTCCGCGCCATCTTTGGCGTGCTCGCGCTCAATTTGAGATCAAAACAGCCGTTCGCTCTCAGACCACTAGGAATGAGGTGGCCGCCATCCCGATGTCATTGCGAGGACTTAGCTCATTCATGCGGAAGAAAAGCTCCAGGCATTTTTCCATCCAACACTCTTGGTCACCAACTCAACTGGTGAGGGCAAAATGAAAGTTGATGTAGTAAACGAATAAAATGAGTTTAAAATTTAACAAATAATTTATTTTTATACCCCTTTACTATTATTGGCCAGTAAGAGCAAATTTCTGTTACTCATACCTTGTTTTGCGTTCAGAGGTGGTGAATTATGTAATGCATGTGATGAATGACACGTTCTTAACACAAATCATTTCATAAACTTTACATAAATTAGTGTGGTAGTAGTAAATTGAATGTAGAAGATATATTCATGAGCGAAAAACACTACCACAGTGATCACACACCCAAGTTTTGGTCTGTTAAGATAAGGATAGATATCACCCAATACTATGCCACCAGCGGAGAGAATATGAACCAGTTCCTATCCCTGGACCACCCAGCGCAGCGAGAATAATGCTTGGGTTGTTCCAAAATTTCAATAGGGATTTGAACCCGAGACCCCTCGTTCAATAGCCTCGATAAAATGTGCACACATCAGGCCAACAAAAACAAAAGCAAAAAAGATCCAAAAAAGAAGTTTCAACATTACATTTTGATTAAACTATCGTTACCTCTTACCGCTATACTACCTTTTTTCTTCTTTCTTTCTACACCTTATGCATTACTACTACTATCATTACTATCACTAATTGACTAAAATGTTCATACTCTCCGATAGTAAATGAAATTAACCCCAGTCCTAATACCGGCTACTGGATATCATGAAAATATACACAACACTCTAAATTATAAAGACTAAAAACACAGCATATTCATTCCTGATATTCACAGTGATTTCCCCATTCATAAATATTAAGAAGAGTACTAAAGACATTTACAAAATGTTTCGCTGGGATTTTAAGTGGCACCATTACACTGCAGATGTATATTCACGCTGTGAAAATAAGTGATGTTCCCGTAGTAATAAAATAATGACAGAATAGTTTTGACGACGTTCACTTCATAAAAATTGGAATCGCGTCTCGTCTCCAGCAATTATGGCGGGATTCCATCCACTCGAATGGATGACTGCATTTTCCCGCGAATACTACCTATGATATTATGCAAATCCTCAACTACCACAGGGTATTTTTACGCAGCTTGAGGACTTTGGCCAAAAAAGATTTAAAAAAAAAGGTTGAAAGAATACCATGCCGTTCAAAAACCTCCGGTCATATAATACACCCCGCACAGCGTGTGCATATAAAAGGACAAAAATGTGTCCGTAATGCAACTTGGCTAAAAAGAAGAAGAAGAAGCGAGGAAAGCGGCTATTCTTCCCCAACCGAGAGAGAACGATTGCACGGAGTCGGGAGAGGCAGCGTGAGTGTAAGCGCTCAAGATGGGGAGGGGTCGAGGGAGTGGGGGAGGAAGGGTTGGAGCAAAAATAGCGGCGTTTCCAAGAGACGAGCAGAAGAAGAGAATTTTGCGAGAATTCCTGGACGGAAGCCACGGATTTTTGCATCCACCACAGTATTTTCGCGTCACCAAACCTAATGTTAAAATAAAGGAAACGCGGAAACTCGTAATAATGCACTCTGCGATCCATTTAAAATGGTTATGGTGTATATTCACGAGAAAACGCTTATTTATGGTCCCGGTAAAGAAAAGGCAGTAAAATTTTTATACATGAACTGATACTATGTTTTTTTATCTTTCACACTCAATCAGAACTTTAATCCTAAGGCAGGGTAGGGTTCGCCCCTAAAAAAGCCGCAGGCATAACAGCACCAGCTCAAGGGCATGGGGAGATTTTTATAAATGGGCACCCTCAGACAGTGAGGATATTTATTCCAGGGTATGCGAAGACTTCACCTAAATTTCAATCAAAGAGGCTTCCATTTTACTCACCAGGCCACCAAATTATCTCTGGTAAAATTATCTCTCGTCCATGAAAATAAATTTTTAATTCTTCTCAGTAAGCTAAATTAAAATGACTTCTTGCCATTGAAATAAAACAACGGATTTCAAATTTTCACTGAGAATCTTGGATTAAAAATATCACCAAACGGTTTTAAAAAAATATTATATTAAAAAACGATAATAAAAGATTAAAATTGAATCTTTAAGACATAAGTATAAACCTCTTTATAACTTATAATATTATATAATTATCTTTTTTAGACTTAAGGTAAGTCCAGACTCTACGTCCTCTGAAGTCACTTCGTCATTCGGCTTATGATCAGAAGTCCGGAGAGAGTAGTTAAAATAGTAGGGGCTCCAAAAGATAAGTAGAAGATGAGGCCTTCTCGACATTTTCCTGCAAAACAGGAGCGGAATTTTGTAATCGCCAAAATGTTTCCTTTTATCCCATTCCAGTTCAGAAATAAATCGAATATAGGAATAATTTACTCTACGATACGATGAAATCGAGCAAGGGTCTATAAGCCAGTAGGATTGTGTTTTCGAAGAAATGAACGCCACAAATGGATAAGTTATCTAAGGGAGACCAAGGGACACATACCTAGGACAGATCGAGAAGGATACTGGGAAGAAGATCCTCAGTGGTAAAAGGACTAATATGGAACAGGGAGAAATTGAGGGATGCAGTTAATCAATCTTAGGATTGCACTACTATGTATGTATGAACGAGACAAGTCTATCCCGAACAAAATAGCCAGCAATATCTATATAACTGATGTGATTCTAACTTATACGTATTCTTTATTCGTATTCTTTCACGCACATTGAGTTCCGCTTCACTATCATGCCTGGTTACAGTTTTTAAAGCCCATCCTAAACGGCAGTACAGGCAAACGAATACTGAACAATCAGGGCAGGAAGACCAGCTCCTTTCCTTGGCTGAAGGAGGGATATATTTATTAAACAGTCTAATATCATCCTATGAATTTAAAATCTGGATTTGAACCAAAAACCTCTAAGTGAGTACCTTTTGCTCATAATGATTAAACAGCAATTAAATTAAACGTGAATCAAAGCGTACCTGTATAACTGTGGAAAAAATAAGAAATCTTCAAAGCTTACTATTTTTTCTCCAGTTATTTGCAATTACGGAGTGAAAAAGAAAAAAAGCATTTCGTAAATTGAGATAAATTATCATTATCTTTGCAAGTTTTTTTTACGTAAAAGCTTACTTTAGCTCATTTTTCTGTTGACGGAATGCTAGCTCGATAAAATCATTCTGTCGCCTGTGCGCAATATATTTTTTGTCTTAGAATCTTTTTTATTCCAGCCGAAAATTAAGTAACTAGACATTTTCTTTTTCAAATATTCCGGCTGGCGCTATACCATTGGTTAAGATATCTCCTTCAAACTAGGTCACTTTAAAGTTTTCTCGAAATGATAGCGATAAAAATTTCCACATTTTCCCTTTTGTTTTTATCCAGTAAGAGCAAAGTTCTGTTGCCCATACCTTATTTTTTGCTCAGAGAGAGCACTCAAAGCAGTCAGAGTGATTTTTTTTCCATTTCAAATATGGGTATTAAATACCTCACAATCCATGCTTATCTTCAAAACTTCACAATAAAGCCCTGATTACCTATTTTTTACCTTTTGTTAATGAATATGATGGTTTACCGCTACATAAAATGCTTTTTTCTTTGCAAATCATACAAAAATGCCTTTAGCATTTTTTAAATTCATGCCCAAAAAATTAAAATCTTTAAATATGTGGGCGCAAAAATTTACCTCAGAAAAAATAAACTAAGGATGGCTAACTAAATACCTCTCTAAAATATAGCAGAAAATTTAGTGCCTCCGTAATTAGAATCCCTTTCTTAGGGTAGGTACAGTCTCTTTCAGTAAGTACTCGTCGAAAACGTCAAAATTCACTTTTCCCAAAGTCAAAACACGGATACTAAATTATGATTTGAGGCGAGGAGAACTTTAAAGATGACATCAAACATGGAGCCTATTCCCAATAAATTCAGACCAGATGGAATCGAATTTTTGGAATGAAACCACGTGAAGCATTGTCGTACAGATAAAATTTCCCGCGCTCACCACTTCAATCCCGCAAGACTGAGGAAAATTTTTCACGAATAGAAAAAAGCTCTCGGGGTAAATAAACCCTCGGGGTTCTTCTACCTTTCTCCTCCATCCATCGCTCCCTGCCTTCCTCCCTCTATCTGCAGCATGAAACACTCCAATCTTGCGTGCCCCTCACTGTTTCACCCGGGGTAAGAAAATCCTCCCCGGATAAACATTTAGAAACGGGGGAAAAAGAGGAGGAGAGGAGGAAAAAGATCAGCCGCCATAATACTCCGCTCCCAGAAATCGATCCCCGGTCTCTCCGTTGGCCGCGCATGCGCACTCCCGTCCACCACCAACACCAGCACCAACCTCCCTCCATTTCCTCCCTCTCGCTCTTACATAGAGGGCTACTGGAGAGAGAGAGAGAGAGAGAGAGAGGAAGAGAAGAGGAGGTTTGGTTGCAGCGGGAGACTCTGGGGGTGGGGCGGGAGGAGGAGGGAAGGTTTAGAGGGGGGTAGCGGGCACCCCCGCAGCCGCCCAGAGGCGCAGGCACCGCCGGGGGATGGCCGGGAGTGTGGCAGGGAGTGTGGGTATCTCTGGGTTGACTCGTGTTGCACGGGGATGGGTTTTAAGAGGAGCGCACCCCTCCTTTCTCATCTCGGGAAGGTGTGGATGAGGAGGAGTTGGAGTGGCGAACAAGAGGAGAGGGAGAGAAGGAGCCATACACACACACGAGAGGAATTTTTCGCGGGGGTTATTTCGGGGGGGGGGAGGGTTAGGGTGTTACCCCCCCAAACCCACATCTTTCAGATATGCAAGGGTACAAAAACCCCTGCTGCTGTGAGCAGGTGTGAGAGAATGCATCGGGGAGGTCACTTAGATATTTTCACGAACTGATGGCGATATAAATATCCCCATTCATGCCTAGGTCTCCTCAGGGATTGTGCTATTCTTATGTTACTCGACCTACTATTTGCTCATAAAAATACTCAGAATAGAGTTCATGAAAAGGGTCGCAGTTGATTTCTTAAATTTATTATTATGCAATCAACATGGCTACCGTAATGTTTTCATTAAAAAAGTTAAAATCGTTTGTCTGTTTTAAAAGGAATTCTCCTTCATTTTTTTATTCATCGTGGTGCCTAATACATGTTTGACTTTTGAAATTCGCAGAAAATGGAAGGGCGAGGTCACTCTGACATTTTTACTAACTGTTGGCGGTATAAATTTCCCAGTTTTTGCCTAGATCTCCCTGGCAGCATGTTCTAAGTTACGTTACTTACATAATTTTTCCTGAAGGAAAGGTACAGGTTATATGTAGTACAAATTATAATATATGCTTATTTGCTCACAATACTTTCTTTTCAAAACGCCAGGCTTCACTTCGTAAAAGATATTTACATTCATAGTTTTATATTCCTGCTTTACTAAGAAATTTTAATCTAACCATTAAGCGGCATCATCACGACATTTACAAATTAAATCTATCTGATGATCCGCTTAGCATTGAAACGTGCCGTTCAAATATTAAAGTTATGTAGTAAAGCACAAATATAACGTTATGAACATAACTCCCACGAAGTAAGGCCTGACGTTGTTAAACTTATACGGATCATATAAGGAGTAGGAGGTTTTAATTGGAGAGGTTAGTATTTAAGTCGAGAGTGAAGGTTTAAGAATGGGTAAGAGGGTGAAGAAGGAAATGCACCTAAAACCGTGCATGTGAGGGTGGGAGTAATACGAGGGTGGAATAGGTTGTGGGCGGCGAACTTCAACCTCGCCAAAAGGGGACTTTGCGGAGGCGAATGAGGGGTCCATCCATACCCCTGCCGCCCCCCCCTCCACCGTCCCCTTCCACTCCCCCCTCCCCCACAATCTCTCCTCTCCTCCCTCCAAGGCCTTTAGTCATTGTCGCCCTTATCCCCCTCTCCCATCTACGGCCAGTCCCAAGTCCCCTGCCGAGACCTTACGTGGCCGTCCGCCCACCTCCAAGCGGCTGAGGTCCCTCCCCCCTCCCGCCCCCCTCCTCTGGACCAGAAATGTGCCAAGAGTGCAGGGGCAGACTCAACGTCGTCGTTTCGGACCGAAAGAAGCTGCGGCGGCCGAGACATGAGGTTGGGGAGGAGGAAGAAACGGACGAGGACGAGCGCACTCCCTGTAATGTCGCGCCTCAGAATATTAGTCATTAATTTGGTATTTATATACTAGCCAAAATATATATATAATATATATATATTATATAATATATATATATATTATATAATATATATATTATATAATATATATATATTATATAATATATATATTATATAATATATATATATTATATAATATATATTGTGGCGGAACATGAAAACGCCACCTATTTTACTGGGTGGGGAGGGCATCAATGGTCCCGAGTACGGAATGATCGAACGATTATTGAGTACTTTGAGACATTAAAAAAAATATATTTTCCACTTCAGACATAGCATACACACACACTTATCGAAATTAAATACCCTGATGAGAATGAGGTGAACGAAAAGTGCACAAGATGATATGGTTCAATTGCCCCCCCTCCAAAAGAAATACAAAAAAGCAACAATTTGTGATTGGTAGAATTCGTGGGCCGAGTTTACAATTTGCCCAAATTAAGTTTTTAGGCTGCTCTCGTGGTAACACTGAATCAGATTTCTGACAAGGAGTCAACAGTTTGGTGATTACATACGGCGCACCGGGATAGAGAGAAAGAACCCAAATATTTTTGCTACACAGTTTGGGGATTAAATCGGGTCTGGGCGAACGAGCACGGGGACGGGTCGCTGACTGCGACGTTCTTACGGTTTCGTCGGAGCCTTGAGCAGTAGGAGCCGTCGATGATGCGACACGTTGGACCCCAAATGTCCGTGGGATCGGGGGCTGTCTTCCTCCCGACCTCTGGGCGTTGGTCCTGCCTGTCGCTCGTCTGCAATCTTGCTCTCCGCTGCTGGCTACCTCCGTAGACAATCTCGTCCCGCTAACAGCACTCTTTGGGTACACCCAGAAAAATGACGACCAATCTGGCACGTCATTAATCCCTTTCTGCGTCGATCAGGATAGCGTTTCTCGCCCGTCGACCAAACTAGCATTTCTCGCCAGCAGGCTCTCTCCGTCCGCCGCTTTATAGTGATATTGGAGGGGGATGATACACAGGGGATGGGTTTTTTGGGACAAGAGGGGTTACACTTGGGCCTCACTGTTGGGTGGGGCCGGTCCGAGCTGACCAAACACTGAACATTTGTGAGTCACTTGTACCTCATGCCCGGGGCATGACACACTATTACGCACACACTCAGACATACCCACGCTCATCCACACATATGTGATCATCCCCTACTCGGGTCATTACATAACGAGAGAAAATACGTGACATATGGTTGGTATGTCACAATATATATTACATATATATATTGGCTATATTACTGTAATGCACTATTGTTATAATTAGTACTTTCATTAGATATATAGTAATTTATGGCATCATTCGATGGCTTTACCTACTAAAGGTCGCCACTTGGGATTAAATTACGATTTAAAAAGGAAAAGGTTTTAAAATCCGAACTGCCAAATTTTTGATAAAACTATTTCAGATAAATATAATAGTTAATTCTTTCAGTTTAAAGGCCGTTTTACAAGGAGTACGTAACTGCAGAATCGGACGTACGTACGATGGCGCAGTCAAAATTGTAAATCGTGAAAATGGTGAATTGAAATAGAGAAATTAATGCAGTTCTAATGTGCGAAATTGCGTTCCCCGTGTAAAACGGCTTTGAGGACGTTCCGCGGCAGCGCCATTCAAAATAATTCGCGGATATTAACGGAAAATATTTTTCAATAACCGGAATCAAGTATCGGTGTTATAAAGCTGAAGTACGACACACGGAAAGTCTTGAAACCTTTTTTTGGTACTTCTTAAAGCTATTGGTGCAGACCGCAGCGACATTTTAGTGTAACCAACGTGATTCGACTTCAATCATTAATTTTTTGAAAAGTCAAAACGTAGTATGGCGATTTTACATGGTATGCTGATTTAGATATTATTTATTTATCAAAATGACAGATAAATTTACCATTTCAAACACATATATGAATGCAAATGTATATTTTACGTAACATTTCCAGCAGGGGCGTAACTATGGGGGAATGAGGGGACAGATCCTCCCCCAAAGTCTCAGAGAAATAAAAAAATATTTGAAACTATTGTCTAGATTTTATATGTTGCTCAAAGTTAAAATTTAAGTGCCAACATGACGTAAAATTTAATTACAGGCATGTCATTTTTCCAAATTTTTCCTGGAATCCCGAAGCCTCCGTCAATTCCCCTCAAGCATATTCCTAGTTACGCCACTGATAACCAGATAGTATGACAATTGATGAGATAAGCCTATTTTTTGCTCCCAGTCGTTTAAGTACAATTACAAGATTGTACTTTGTTCATATTGGAAACCTTCGTTGTAAAAGGCCGTTATGTGCTGTTTACGGGGGATGTGATAAATAAATAAATAAATAATATCGCAGATAAGTTCAAGAAGCAGAAAACAGGCATTATGAAAAAAAAACTCCATATATAGAGGAATTAAGGAGTGGAACGAGCTACCTGAGGATATTTTTAAGATCCTCCCCGCAAATGCTCACGTTTTTAAGAGCAAGTGTTCATGGATTCTTGGTCGATGTCATCGTGATTTATTAGGGAGAGTTGGAAATTGGGTTACTCGGTTCAAACTCAAACATTTGTTGGTTGTATGGTATTCGAATTAATATATGTTTTATATACTACATATATGTGTTTTTTCTTTCCATTCACTTTGTTCTTAGATAGGAATGCTTTTCATTCATAAACTTCAACCTCATGCTTCCACCAGGCAATAGCCGACTTGTAGCAATATTTAATTAATAAATAACCCACCTCATTTAACCTCACGCTGTTTTAGTTCATTCCTCCACCAGTTAAACCTTTAACGTCTCCCACTCTTAGGTCCACCCTATAGAAGAGCTCGCGTTTTTACATTTTCGTATGAATATTACAGCCTTGCAACGAGAGAAACAAAATATTAATTATGCTTGGAATTATCCACCAGGTTTTTCCTTGAAAATTAGCTCGTATCCCACTCGTTTGTCGAAAACGTGTGAATAGTACCAGCGCCTCCTATTGTACGCCTCATTCACCATGGCTTCCCCCCAAGCCGCCGCGCCGCCGTCTCGCCAACTCACTTCCACCTTAGCACCATCCCCACTGCATTAAAACAAGTAGAAGAGCCTCTCCAAGCACGCCCATCCTCCATTATCATCTTCCCTTTTTCCCTCTCTTCTTTCTCTGCCCACCTCCTCATCCCTCTCTCCCGTCTCCCTCTTCTTCTTCTTTCTTTATTCTATTCTCTTTCTCCCTCCTCCGGCTCACTGCCTTCAGTGAAGTGTGTACGAACGCGTGCGGGAAGCAGGTGCAATTGGCCAACGGGACGTGCAAGTGCGTTGCTGCTCCCGTTAAGATCGCCGCCGTGGCGGTCCGGGCGTTCGCTCCATCCCACATGCCCTTCACGTCTTCGACGGGGAAAAAAATTGAGAAAATTTGCCACGGAGGGGCGCACATTAAATTTTATTGGAAGGGAGGAGAGAGAGAGAGAGAGAGAACAAGAGGAAAGGGATTACGCAATCATATTTTTATTCCCTCTTTCTCTCCCTCCCTATGTTTTTCCCTAAGTTGTTTCTGGTCCCGCGGAGAATGGAAAGAGCGTTGGTGGCGGTGGGTTATTTTCATTAGAACGCCATGGAAGGATCCCTGCTATAAATAAGGCTAACTCCTTCACTTCCTTACAGCGGTCATGTTATTAATTTGGTTGCACCACCCCGATCACACAAGTTGTTACCGTGAGTTGAGCCAACAACTTATGAATTTTCTAGTGTAATCAAACTAGTTTCATGGGATCGGACAATTTATAACGACAAGGGAATCGTATTTTCTATAACTGTACCCTCAGAGCAAATATAAAAAAGAATGATTTCCGGGTTCTGCACAATCGTCCTAAATCACGTAATGGTAATTCGATATGGTGTTATGGGTTTCAGGAGCATGACCGGCTGACACCGACAATAGCGTTAGATTTCACGATGTTTGTTTCCATTGATGAAATCATACTCGCGAAAAAAAGAGTATTACCAGAATTTTTAAAAAATACATATATTTAAGTGTTTCTAATACTAATTTTTCTATTTTCAATGATAATTCTTCAGTCGGGTTTTGACGAAAGCGGCAGCTTTTGGTTATGTTGTCATCTTGAGCGTTCTTGTACACATTTATTTTGAGGTCATTATTTGCAGTGCATGTTTTATTCGCTAAAGCAGATGGAAAACAATATTTGCCATCCAGTTCGCGATAAAAACCCCGAGAGAAACCAAATAATCATAAACGCACTTAAATTCATCAAAATACCGATTGACATAGCAAACAATTATGTAAGATGATGCGTAAATTTGCTGCATTTTCACATCCAAGGATTTCAAGGGCACGCCGTTGGCCTATACCCTAGCGAGTGGATCGGTTTCTCTCCCACCTCGTTATTTACATTCCAATATACGTAACCATTGATTCCCTCCCCCTTTTCAAAAACTTAAGCTTTTACTATAATTGTCATTATCTAAATTAGTAATTCTACATAATACACCATTGATTTCAAAATACAAAGAGTTAATGTGCAAGGGTTGCTCATATTTTATTCCACGCAGCACGGGATTTAAAATTTTAAATAGTTACCACTCAATTCTAAGTGCTAAAGCTACGCTATTTTTAATATTAATCAATGAAAAGTAAATCAATAGTATTCAGTAATATCAATGAGTAGAAAATGCCTATTTCAAATAGAACTAAGTGCTGGGACACTTTAACCCATGAATGAAATTATTTTATGACTTTGGTTGGCATGAAATCAAGCCGCACGAAATAGCCGTCACTGGTGATTTAGTATTCAACTCGGCCCTGTAAACATGAAGGCTGTTTAACTAGACGTAATTTAGTAAATATGCCACAAATTACTTGAAAAATTACAGGGAATTTTTATAACATCTATGATTTTAGAATAAAGAACGATGAGATTAACAGAGGATTATCTGCTAAGCTTCAAAATTAATAATTTTGATGAATTCAAAACAATGGATGGCAATAATACATTAAATTTTAGGCGTAAGTTTTTACATCCCTGGCGAATATGAATCAATTTTCCTCTCCAATTTCGGGTAAAATTAAAAATATTTTTTCATAAAAAGGTATATCATAAATTTATAAAGGACGATAACTGCTTTCAAAATGAACCTAACAGAATATTATCATTAATGGTTGAACTAATCAATTTATCTATGCGTTTAAGAATAATAAAGTATGCATCCAAATTTTACATATTTTCTCTCATGCAGGAGGGATAGATAAAAATACAGTACCACTGACATGCAATTGTCAATAAAGATTTAATTTATCTGCCTCAAATAACAATTAATTCTAAATGAGAAGCTAAATAATTTGTAGAATTAAAATGCATAGCCAAGCACTTAGGGAGTAATGATGATCAATGCATAATATAATTCTTTATTAGTATAGATCGTCAATCAGGATATGTTTAGGAATGTTAAAATACTAGCAGTTAATACTAATTTACCACTGCTGATAAAAATTCTGCAATTTTGGTCATGAATCGTCAATTTTCCAGTCGAACTAGCCTTGATTGCAGCCTTTTAATTAAAAGAATCATATTTCCCAAAGAATGAAAATGCGTTTCCAATATTTTAAACTGCATTTCATAGAAATAGTTGGTAACTCCTCACCAATATTTAATTTTGATCATTATAATTGCTAATTACACATTAATATAGCTAATCTGCTTCACGTTTTCAAAAAATATTAAGTCATCCATTTTTTCAATTCTGTGAACTAGTTATTAATGCTGAACAAACTTAATAGGATTTGAAAAGCTTGTGCATTATGGTCACCTATCATAATTACTGGCTAAAAATATCAAAGCAAAGGCAGCGGCTATGATTAGATTTCGGCGAGTTTAACGAAGGTAATATCGTATATCATTCAGCTAGAAGTCATTATATTTCCGAGCCTTCAAAATCCCATTTCCCTTTGTTAACTGGATAACGTATCTGTAATATAGAAAATTAACCCGCTGGTAAAATATTAATACGTGGAAAAACATACTCTTCATTATTGTCCTCTCTAATTTTTATTGTTAAATTTTAGCCTACTTTGATGATAGTGTCAAATGTTATTAGTAAAAATAACAAGGGAATAATAACTACAATGAATTATTTGGAGCGCGAAAGTATCACAATGAAAAATGATTAGCTGCGTTATAAAAGCCAGGTCATCGCAACATTAAAAATCATTTAACATTATCAACCAGTATACCAATTCAGGTCCCCCGTATTAAAATCATTTTATTACTGATAGAGATCTGTTCATTTCACAACCGCAACCCAGTAGCAAGTGATAATACTGTTCCGTTTATCATCAATGCACTCAACTCTTCTTGATATTTCCTCTAATTCTGCTTGACGAGATTGTAAAACTTTGTTTTCTGCGCGCGTCCAGGTAATGTCTACGAAGCAGCAAATAAACACCTCTTTTGCTCAACTCTCCTCAGGAAAAATAAAGCTAAGTATTACATTAACCACTAGAAATTAAACATATGATGGATATCCCACCGTCCTCACTAGCTTTGTCTTGCAAAACGGGGTATTAAGGCCGTTTTACACGGTACACGGAATTGCGCAATCTGACGTACGTGCGAAGGCGCAATCAAAATTGCGTCGTGGAAAGCGGTGAATTGCTAGAACACATGCGAGAATGCGTGGATGCGAGACGGCAACATAGCCGATGTTCTAATTTCGTTCATGCATTCGCGCAATTCCACGCCATTTTAGAAATTAATGCAGCTCTAACCTGCGCAATTCCGTGCCCCGTGTAAAACGGCCTGTAGAAAAACAAACTTTTAGGCCATAAATACATTATAATCTGCATTATACAATTCACCGCCTCCCAAATTATCCCAAATACGCTCAATATGAGCGATAATTATCGTTCCACGTTTGACCGTGGTATCAAAGTACCAAATAAACTTCGTTCTCCAAGTAGAGTTAACTGTCAACAAAACATTTTCTGTGTACAGCATTTATCGAAAACTATTTCCGTCAAATGGTCCAATTAGGAACATTTTCATTTGAAATTAGGTTTCACCCGCCAAAAACGTATTTTTAAGTCCTATAGTCATTAATGTATGTTTGACACTCTGGTTGCAAACAAAACTGAATTTTCACGTCACATCAAGCTCGAAACGCCTTCATTTACAAAGCGAAAACTTTCTTCAAGGCAAAATGAGAAGTATACTTTCGTGGACACACTTTTGATACATACAATCGGATCTGATGAAGATTTTACGACACGGTATAAAGGGTGGTAAAACAATTTCTCGTTCAAGATAATACTCACAAGCAGACAACTCTGACCCCCAAAAAGAAAGGAAGAGAATTTTTCTCCCGAAAGCCGATTTTCTTTTATTTTTGAGAAAGCAAAATCGGCGCCGTCGCCGCCGTTCGGCAAGAACTAATTTCTGCAGCCGTGCACGTCCAAGAACCACCACGGAAACTTCTGAAATCATATTTCTTTTCCGCACCGCTCACATGACTAACGAGCAGAGGCAAAAACATTCAAAAACACTGAGTGGAGCTCGTAAAGATGAAGTTGTTCTCCTGTTCGTCATTTTTTCGGCCATCCCACCTCCCCTTCCACAAATCCCTCCAATTCTCTTTGCCTCCCCCACCCCCTCTCCAGCAAGCCTTCCCTTACCCTACCATTCCTCTCTCCTATACTCAAGAAACTATCCCCCATCCCTCTAGTAACCTCCCCGTCCTCCACAGTCTTCATCGGACGCCAAAAGAACCAGATGATAGAACTATTTGTCCGATGCGAATATGCAAAAACAGATTTTGTCCCCATTTTTTATAACTATTGCACGGTTGAAGGATTGATTTCTTGTAAACGTTTTCCCAAATTGCATTCAAAAATTCGCATTTGAAATCTTGAAAATTCACATCTTACTAGGCGATGAATAAATCTATAGGTAAGTAGAAAAAGTGTCTAATCTACCGCTGATGTACGAAATTCTCTACTTGGTTGCAATGCTCGGAAATTAGTGGAAAAAATTCCTTTCTTTGCAAAGCTTGTAAGAAAGTCGATATGTCAAAAGCCAAAACGACATAAGTGATAATGATGAATGCTAGTGAATATGATAATGTGTATTAGGTATGCATGCAGATGAGCATAATTCTAAAATTTTCCATTTTCAAACACTAAAAATACGAAAAAGTAGAAAGATTTTAGCTATTTTCTGGGAAAATCTAACAACTACGAGAAAATTTAATAATATAATGGTTTGCTCCTAAGAACACATTATAAGTACTCGAAAATTTTAGCTTACTTGTACTACTAGCTACTCGGTGCATATGCTGATTTCATGGAGTCACTGGAGGACATAATCGATTATTATCCCACTGCCCAGGGATGAGTAGAAACCGGTCGTTGTGTGGCGAAACAAGGCCAGAAATGTCAAAGGTAGGGTAAAATAATGGAAAAAGTAAAAATTGAAAAAAGTACGGTTTTGTAATGGACCGCTTCCATGACCGCAACGAGCTCTATAAGGCCATTGGAAGGTTTCCGGACCGCCAGCCTCACAGATTACTCTCTAGATGGGACAGAAAGTTGCTCGAAGAGCCAATGTTTACGTAGTGGCAGAGTTTTTAGCCATATTTGCATCCATTACTACTTCACTATTTCCTACCCTAACCACAGTAGCCATTTCGTTAGATTTATTTCGATTATCTCGGGATAACTTAAATTGTGAAAATAATGATGACACTGCTCGTTTCATTAAAGTAGAATTTTAAAGTAAGTATAAAAAGTTAAAGTACTTAACAAACATTCACCAAGTTTTCATAATAACGCATTTAACATTTAAAAAAGGGCCACAAGCCGTAAGATTTAACGATGGGGTTCACTTAAAACATCAAAGGTCTAATATTAAAATTATTTGCTCAAAATCATCATTCATTTTATGAATTTGCTATGACTATAAGTTCACCAAAATATATGCATATATCAAAGTAGGAAAATTTTACATTGCGGAGGACGGCCAAATTGAAAGTATTTTCTTTAGATATGCGGTAAACTAATTCAGTAAGTATATAGTAGGAAGGAATGATATATTTTGATCTAGGTGGCAGTACGAAAATTACGCGATAATGCCTTACATTATATTAACACATGAAATTATTATATATTAGGATATAATATACAATTACCCGACAATGCCATCTATAGATCCAGGAAATTACACAGGCAAGTTATGACTAATATAACTGTGAGAGTTTATTTTTTATTTGTTAGAACTGAAGTTTTGAACCCAGAGTATAATGGACTAGTTCATTAAATGAAAACTTATCTACGCAGACGCAAAAACAACGACGAAAGTGGACGAATTTCCTACGGCTAAAATTCGAAATGTCCGAAAATAGCAATACGGAACTTTGAATATCTGAATTAGAACGCCGACCACGGTACTATCCCTTGTCATACGTACGGTGGAGCAACACGTAGGTAAAGAAACATCCGCCATAAAGTTCCTTTGCGGGACCAACAGCGACGCCAGTTGAATGACATTGCACGTATGATCCAAATCCGACTCTCAGCCTTTCAGGCTTGGACTTTGGAGTTTACTCCATGCCTCTCCGGAGCAAGGGAAAAATTCTCCTTGAGAGGAAGAAACACGGATGAGGCTTCTGGAGAGAATATATTTGCCATGCAGTATCATGAAGAAAGTATTGGGCCAGCGATTTGTCTCACAAGTAGGACAAAACATTTTATGGGTAAAACTTCGACGATCAATCCCTGGTAATGGATTTTTTACGTCCATATTGCTAAATTGTAGAGATACCTACGTATAAAAAATGCATGACCTGCTGTCTCCAAGAATTTTGCCAGTCAGTGGTGCAGTAAGAGGTGCAAATCTTTGTCGGGAATGTTATTCGTTATTTGGTTAGCAAATTAGAATATAAACATTGTATTGCTCCTCAATACTTGAAATAAATACTGCAAAAAAATAAGTGTATGGTTAATAGAAAGCAGTTTTATTGGACTTAGATGCTTTTAAAAAAGCAATAGGCAATCGACATTTGTTTCGCATTTCTAGCACTTGAAGTTTGTTTTATTGCATTTTCATTATTTTTTACGGTAAACCTTTTTAAAATAATATTTTTACCTCTATATGATGCAATAAAAACACTGTGAAAACCATACAGAATGAAAGATTGATTTTAGAAAAAAAAAAAAGGTGCAAAAAGCCAAAACAATCAGCTTTTATTCCTTAAAATGTTCTAATTTTTCGGCCATGGCTTGGCATCTGATAAGAACTGATCGAAATATACATCGATGTATAATGTTTCTAAAATAAGGATCAAGAGAAAATTTGTATAATGATAATTATCATTTAATAACTCATTTGCCAAATCTTTTCTAGATAATAAACATAAGCGCGTATCTAAATCAATACAAGGGGTGGAAAAATCATGGTAGAGTTCATTTTTCCAATACACCAGAAAAATAGGCAGGAATAATATTGCATAATTTTTAGGAAATTATCTTTACATATTAATCATGATCACAGTAATACCAAAGTATTCAGGGAGTAATGCATCACACGCTTGTATGCTACTCAAAAAAATTGTTTTTTTTTTCGGTAGAAACCTAGCTCTGTAAAGTTTAAAGCTCAACGATTTACGTTATCAAGTGTACTTTAGTGCGTTGAACATGAGTAGAGGCCCTTGTGGCTCATAATGAGAACCCCTAGGCTTACTTCGTTCGCTCATATCGCCAGCGATCTACCAAGGAAACTTCCCCAGAGAGGCGGATTCATCGTCCATAATCGCAGCCCAACGTAAAACTGTTTTAAAAAATTCTCGAATCTCCATCAATTAAGACCGGAACGAAACCCAATGCTCACTGGAGATTTTAAGAGGACGGGATTACAAAAGGTAACTTATACCAAATAAAAACATAATGATATTGCTTCAAGATAACTTGGCTTAAATTTCCACCCTTTGAAGATGACGCTAATTATTTTGATACCGAACACCAGATGGAGAAACTGATACCCTCCTCCTTCTCCCTCTCCAAAAATAAAACCCTTCAAATACTTCCGTCAACCCTCATCTCTCAAAAACTCATCGCAACCCTTACAACCCTTTTCCTGCCAAAAAAGAAAAATAACATACCACCCGAAACAATCCTCAACTCCTAACATTCCCTCGCCCATCTCTCTCCAACCCTCCATCTTCCCGCGTTTTCCTCGAATTACCGCAAACTTGATGGAATTCTCCTCTACTTTTCCAATCTCTCGAAGCAGACAAGAGTTTTAGCGGGAGGAAAAAGGGAGACAGTGAGAGATAGAGAGAGAGAAGGCATCGGAGATAAGGCAGGAGGAAGGCGAGAAGGAATAGCATTTCGGGAGATGTTTGGGAGGCAGGCGAAGGGACGGAGGGGGTTAAGGTAGTGGCAGCACGGGGGCGTGGTGGTAAAGGGAGAGAAAGAAGAAGGATTGTTGTAATGGATGGGGAAGGAGAGAGAGTGAAGGAGAGGAGGGGAGGAGGCAGATGAGGATTGCTGAGGAGGGGTGGGAAGGATAAGGAATGGGAAGAGAAGGAGAGGCGGAAGAGGAGATGATCGTGAGGTGAAGTTATAAGTCAGCCCCCCCGTGGTCCAGCAGTCCTCACTCCCCTATTCATCCCCTTTCGTTCCCACCCCGTAGCGAAGGGAGGGAGAGGGGGAAAAGAAACAATGGAATAGGAAATGGAAACGGACTCGAATGTGTGGTGGGGAAAAAGACTCGGCCAGTGGTGATGAGAAGAGGGAGGGAAGGAAAGACTCCAAGGGGGATAAGGAACGAGGGAGGATAAGGGGAAGGGAGTTGGACCAGGATGAGATTAAAAGGCGTTTCTAGAATAAGAATTGGGGAAAAGAGGAGGGACGGAGTGAAACGGCCATCTGGTAGGGCGGGGGGCGTGAGACAGGGTGGATATGAAAGGGAGGAGGGGAGCATAGGATGGTTTGAAAAAGAGATGAGGAGTGTTTGTTTCATGGGGGGAGGAAATCATGTCCGGAATACGGGAGGAAATAAACGTCAGGAGGGGGAACGCATGGCGGAGGAAGTGGGCAGTGAGTTCGCTAATGAGGAGAGAGAAATAGAGAGAGGATGAATATTCCTTGAATTCTGCTGATACCATCGATACGATCTTTTAGTGAGTCATTCGCAGAGAGAAATTAAAAATATTCATGTTCGAAAATTGTCACTAACTTTAACACTTACCGTGCTGACCTTATTACAGTAGGTCTGTCCTCCAGTACTGGCCATTTTCAATACATTTGCGCTATATTTTCTCAGCAATCAACATATGATTCGAGAAATGGGTGTTTGGTACCATTTCAAAGAAGGAATTATGCTTTTATTTTTTATTCATTTGATTGTGGAGAGGATAGATTTAGAGATATACCACTTTGTTAAAAAATGAAAAACTACGATATAAAAAAACAATAGCGTAATATTACGCCCGTTGCAAAAATCGAAGGATTTCACGTGGCGCAGTATACGCTCATATGCGAGTATAATTCCACAGGTTTTTGGTGTTTGCAACTTACGACATTTCATATTGATGCTAGTACATTTATTGTAGTTTTTATGCTATTAAAGTGATAGATTTTTGGGCTATCAGGGTTTCTTCGGCGTTCATTCCTGGGGAAAAAGAAATTTTGATTGGACTCCGTAGTACTAATTGGAATTAACAAACGATAAAAAGGCTGTTCACCGTTTCTGACGTCAACTCACATTTTTAAAACACCATATTTTAAGAAAATCATATACTCTACTACTGTCGTCTACATTATACAAAAAATATTAATACTTCGGTAGTAATATGTCCTACACGTGTTAAATCCTTTTGCGATTGCGCATAATCCCTGCAATGAATTTGCCTGGAAAAACCTTTAAAGTATTTATTCACGCTGTATTATCTCAAGCCTTCACTACTAGTCTCAAAGATAATTTAGACAGAGTGGGAAAAAATCCACTTTAGCTACGATATCTCCTAATAATATAATTTAATTTTTATAATAATATAATTTAGCTCCGTTCCTCTTCCGTTGAAAAAAGTAATATCTAGTAGGCTAATAACGCATGGTCATTGAGCCAGTCACCAGAATTGTTTCGAGTAAAAAACAAAAGAACAGTGAATTTTTAGCTCTCAAGTTACCTGAATTAAAACATTTCTCTGGCATAATGAGCGCTGCTATTTGTTCGATTTTCCTCACTTTCCCAGAATATCTCGCGACTTAAGAGAATAAATTTTACACGAACGAACGTCAATTTCCACTCAAGATGCTTTATGATGGAAAAATTGAAGTTGAGAAATGGTCACAACGCGAAGTATGGAGCTCGGGAAAAATGAAGGGAGAACTAGCTAGAAAAAAACCAACCTCAGCCTTTTCAAGTGTTTTCCCTCTCCGGGGCTATGCAGTTTTAAGCCCTATTCCGGTGGAAAGCTAGCCTTTGCCCTGAGCAAACAACGAGCCGGACAAGAGGTCTAAACTTCCTCAACGGCTAGAACGACGAGCCGCTGCTCCAGGCGTAGCAGTATTCACGCCATAAACCATGCGGCAGCTTTCATGAATCCTTAAAGTGAGGAAAGAAACCATGGGCTCTACTGCTTTATCATCTGAGTTGGCCATGCCTCCGCTTTGCTATTCGGCTTTTTCACGAATAAAGCTTATGATATTTACTCCAAAATATTCTTTTCGAGGCACAAAAATAAAGAGCCAAGGATGTATAAAGTAAAGGCCATATTCAAAGCCATCTTTAATGAATTATATCTGTTTTAAACCTAAATATTTTCAGAAAATTATCTCGCATTATATGGCGTCACTGTCATAATTGTCATTCTTTCTACATCCGCTTTTTTAAGCATATCAATTACTTGACTAGGCAGTTACCTGTTCATAAAAAATAAATTCACAAAAAAAATATTAAAACTTTTATCTCTTTGAATTTCTCAAGCAGATACCGCTATATCCTATCCACCTGCCTCTGCAATAATGCCATATTTCATTCGCAGAATTAAAATAAGGTACTCTTAGTCCTTGCGAATTATAGCATACTTTTTAAATTTTGCACCTATTTTTCATCAAAAAGTATGCTTCATTCCTTCATACCATACATACATCCCGTATCACTACGCCCAAAGTTATCTCGCGCTTTAAACTGCAAAAATTTACAGACACTTTACAAAATTATCCATCGGAAAACTGGTTAAATGACGTTGAGAGATATTTTCTCATTATCTTCTGTCAGATAAAAGAATCTCTACCGTGAATAACATGGTAAAAACGCCGACTGCAGATACTGAGAAACTTAAAAAAAAATAAAACGCAAGGAATCCTTCACAACCATACCACGCGGAGTAATGATTTACTGCATTTAAGTGAGAGAAACTTTACTTGTCAGAGAGTATCCGCATCGCCGATGACGTAGTTTTGAAACTTTTCTCCGCCACTCGTTCTCTTTACTGCCCTTCATTAAACGATCCATAAAACTGTTAAACGCATTCGCCGGCAAAGGAGCAGAGAGAGAGAGAGAGAGGGAATGGGAATCGATTTCCCAGCTAACCGAAACCCACAATGGACGGGCAAGTTCCAATGGATGGGAAGAGAGTGGGAGAGAAGGGGGGGAATGGTGGTGCTTTGGAGAGTTCGCACGGCACAAGGGGCGGCTAGGAGCAAGGCCCCCCCCCCACCCCCGTTCCCCCAGGGCGGCTCCAGGGACAGCCAGCACTTTTGTGATGGAAGGATAAGGAGCTTTGTGGAGCTGTCGCGTTGGGATGTTTGAAGAGTTTCCACCGAGAAACAAAGTAAATTGAATTTTCACTAAAATTAGAAGGAAAAAATTATAAATCCCGCCTTGTGAACTGCTACCGCCTACAATCATAAAACAATGGAGCTTTCCGAAAGATGTATTTCCAAATTTCATTTATAAATTCGTCCATTTTACACATGCTATTACTGTATCAATCTTCAATGCATTACTGGCGGGTTGCTTCTAATGGCAACTCATACCAGGGGCGGATTCATAATTTTTTCTGGGGGAGGGGGGCACGAGGGTTTGAAAGTTCTTCTCAAATTTGAGATTAAAAACAAAATACAACAATTAATGTAGAAAATATTCTCTTTATTATGATATGAAATTTATTAATATTAAATTAAATGATTGAGTCTCCGTAATACACTAAATAAAATGAACGTGATGATAACCATATTAATAATCTATTTTTTAAGCGTCTAGAGGGGGGGGGCACGTGCCCTTGTGGCCCCCTCCTAAATCCACCAATGCCTCGTACCGTTTATATAGGAAGAAAAACACGTTAAAGGAACCCTGAACAGTCTAGTTATATACTTGGGCGAGCCAATTTATTTTCCACGTACCTATTTGCTTTCAAGTCTCGCATTTTCTCTAACGTGCTTTAAGAGAGACAATTCCTTGCTGTTTCTAGCAAAAAATTAATTTACAAGTGGCAAATAACAATGGATTAAAAATAAGAAGCAGTAGAAGAGCTGGTTGAATGAAAATACAATACCATGCTAATAGAATAAGTTGAAATTAAATTATTAGAATGCGCATTGAAAAAGGTGACACACGGTTCGCCGTGCGCGCTTAAAACCTGGAATAGATGAACACGTGCGTTGCGTCGCAAACGCTCAGGGATTAGATGCTTCCATTTCAAGTTAGGCTGGAGGGGTTAAGAGGTGGGATGGAGAAATGTGAAAAGGAGAAAGTAAGATGGAATGGGGGCTCCCCTCCCCCAGGCTACTCTTGGGACAGCTAACACCGGTAAGGAATTTCAACGCGAAAATATTATAAATTGCAATGCATTATTACCGACAGTCAAAGTAAACAATTGAGTTTGTCATTATTATTTTTCGAAAATTTATTTTAATATCCGCTTGTTTTGGTTATCCCTCACCCCATACCTGTAACTGGGCTTATAATATAGATTATGACGAGGATATTAAATAGTGCCCGTCTGGCACTATACGAACCACGGTTAAAAATAAAATTTATTAGCACATAAATGTAGTGAATGAAATCATAATGTGTTAGCCTAATCCGATAAGCCATGAAATTGACACAAATTGCTGGCTAAAGAATTGATTACAAAAATGTCCATCGATTGATCCAAATTAATTTTAACTGAATCTGTCATTCATTTATAAAAACATAATGCAACTATCAATAATTTTTTTATATCAAAGACGCGTTTGCCTTCTTAATGTATCTTCGGGGAATGTGAAAACAGATTAACATATAAAAGTGTGAACTGCAAGCACACGGTTAGTGAGAATAAAAGCAACATGTTTAGTTTATTTTGTATAGTACCTACTCAAGAGGTTTAAAGACTTAATCATTTGAAGTGTTTAAGAAGTGGTATTGAATGGAGTGTAAAGGAGAAATCATCATCATTAGTCAACAATCCTAAGATTGGTTTGACGCAGCTCTCCATTTCTCTCTCCTGTCCGCTAATCTCTTCATAGCTACATATTTATTCTCTTTTACATCCTTTATAACCTGTCCTATATAACTCATTCGGGGCCATCCCTTGCCCTTTTCCCTTCCACTTGTCCTTCAACGATTGTCTTCATCAGACCATCGTGCCTCAAAATGTGGCCAACTAAAGGAGAAATATAAAAGAAATTTTTATCGCAAGAGCGCTGCTTGCATCAACGCTGGATTTCAACCTGTCAAACGATGACTTGTTTTGTTGTCATGATCAACCGACTTTTTATCGATAGCGGTGCGTGTTCGGTCAGCGTGCAAGCTCTCACATGCTACTTCAATCGTAAAGCTAATAATCACCCTGGAGTAAGTCACAGTCGTACGAATGTCACGCGTTCAGGATATTCTGCCATTCCCTAAGGAATGCGTAATGCTGGAAAATATGAACCAATTAATCCGGCTTACGACATTCATTCAAGTTCATAAATTCATACACCAGGAAAGCATCAAATAGTAATTAATGCATACTCTAGTATCTCCATTCTTAGCCCATTCTCCCCTATCGGTTGTGGATGGTCGATGTTTTACCGGCCGTCCAAGATCAGTGTGTGTGCGAGGAACCTAAGGTGACCGGTTGTTCGCGAGTATTTGTAAGGTGATGGGAAAGATAAGGAAACTGTCCAGGGAGATGGTTGTCGAATTTGGCGGCGGTGTGGGAGGAACTCCGGGAAGGACTCATGAGAAGTGGGTGTGGGCCGGAGGGAAGTTCGGGCCTTCGCACCCCCACAATCGCCGCTCCTTCCACTTCCAGAGGCCTCTCGAACCACCTCCCAACCCCCATCTGCTCCTCCGCCAACACCGCACGTACTCCCGAGACAAAGAAGACGTCCCGCCCGCTTCCAATGCCACCCGAAAAACCCTCAGCTGCTTCTTCCCCCCAAGGAATCCCCTTGACCCACCACCGCTCCTTATCTGTTTGCCCTCGACCAATAATGGGCCGCCTCCAGCCTTCAAAACGTTCTCTTCCGGTTCCTTCTTCTTCGTTTTCGTCCCCGGCCTCTTCTCTGCGCCTCTCTCCCCGCAAAAACCACTCCTCCCTCGCCCTCCAGCTGCTGCGGGGTCGAGAAGCTCCTTCCAAAACCACCAACTAACACCACCGCCACCATCCATCCTTCCACCCACATACTTTTCGTCCTTCGCCGCACTGGCGCCCAACTCCCGACCACACTTTCTCATCTCCATCATCATTAGCATCATCGCTACTGGCTACATCCGTAGCTCGCATCTTCTCTTGAAGGGGTAGTAGTCGCTTAGTCCTGAAATCTCAATTCATCTAGAGAATGCGACAGAAAAAACGTTGAGAAAATTTGCGACGAAATAAAATATTCCACATTCAATCACTCTCTCATAATTTGAAAAATTCATAAACGAGAAATTTACTGACAATTTTCATGAGTTGGTGACGTCATTAGCTCTTTCCAGTTAATTGACTCTTACTCGGAGAAACTCTCATTTAGCGAAAGAACCTCTGACAGCTACTTAAACGACAACTAACTACGCGAAGAGTAGCTGAGAAGCAGTGACGCGCACTTCAAGACCTCATGAGGTCATCAACTATCTGAAAGAGTTAATACAAAGGTCGATATTTTGACGCAATCATTTCTCAAACTATCAACATCGACAATTTCAAATAGTTGATGAATAAGCCCATTAAATTCACTCCCCGATTCAATCAGGTTGATTGGGATAGCTGAGGCTGTGGCTCACCCCGGCATAAGCCGCAGTCATACGAATTTCACGCATTGAGGGTATTCTGCCATTCTCTGAGGTATGGTTATTGTCAGAAAATATGAACCAATTAACCCAGCTTGCAATTCGAGAGAAGTTCCAACATTTATACGCCAGGAAATCATCAAATAATAATAAACACATACTCTGCCATTCCCATTCTCAAATGCACACCAAGTAGATACTTGTTAACATAGCATGAAAAATACATCTTAAATTTAGATACATATTTGCTTAAACTTCGTCTCAAGCCACATTTTCCATTGTTTAACCTCAGCAGGAAGACAACGTCATTTCGTCCTTAAAGGGGCAGATTCTCGTCACTCTAATACCCTCCTTCAACCCTCTCCCCCTCCTCTTGTGCCCAACGCCCACCCCATCCCACCACCGCCTAGGGCCCTCGAGCTGTTTCCGAGTAGATTGCATCGGCTGCGCCGGGTCGGCTCCGGCGCTCATTCATTCATCTTCTCTCAGCCTCCGATTCCTCGAGGCCTGATTAAGAGGGCGGTCGCCTCGCTGCCTCCGAATGGAATGCGACTTCGGATACGCATCCACACGAGAGCGACAGAGATTGGGGGGATCCGGTTAATAAAGGCTGACAATGGCCACACAATTGCTCATATTGCTGCAACAGAAGTATGACACTCGATTTGTTAATGTGGCCTCATTCACAAGTTGACTCAACTTAGCTGAACGCTGGAATTCAAAAGCAGAGAAACGCGTTTGCCGGCTCACAACAACTTGAGCGGCTTAACTCCACTTATAAGAGTTATTAGTGGAAAACGGCTCCACTTTCTCTTGATTGCTAACATTTACAAGGAAGATAGCAATATCTTTCTCGTCATGTAAAGTGCAGGCAGTCGTCCGAATTCGATTTCACGATTAATACGCGAACAGTTTTTTGATCTGTGGAATTTATCTTATCCATCTGGGTCATAATATGTCAAATTTCTTCAAGTGTTGTTATTGAGAAGGTACTATAAGTTATTATTTCACGTGATATCTGCCGGCTTAGATAAGAAGTGGGGGAGGCCCGGGCAAGAAGCATAGTGCGGGTAAGAAGAATAAGCGGTTTTTTTCACAAATCTTTAATAGATGACCACGCCACGATACACGTAGGCAAGGTCAGTTGATTGGTTTGGCGACGCCATAGCAGTTAAAATAAAACAATACAGACGCGAGTTTGTCGTTAAAGTGAATAAGAACGATTTCTGCTGTTTCTTACCATTTTACCCAAGGTTTGTACGCATTTTTTGCACTAATTGCATATTGATCAATCATACTTTCTACTTGTTCGATGGCAAGTTTCTTCAATTTGTGACTGTAGTCTTCCACTGACCGCCAAATATATCTGAAAGTATTGTGCATTTTTCTAATATTGTGGCTTCGTATATGACGGATATAAGCAAAACGGACAGGTACTCGTTTCGGAGGAGAAACACAACTTTGATGTGACTACCATATATAACATGGACAAACAATTGCGAAGAGCAGCACAACTACAACCATCAATAGTTTTATATTACTAAACAAATTCAGCGGATACGCAATTATAGTACGTGACGGATTGATTCATAAAATCGTCGAAAATCAAATAAATTTCAAGAACTACAAATGAAAATAATTAATAAAATATTTCGAGCAGATAATGACAAATGTAGAACATAAGAATCATGGTTGTTAAAGAGTCAGCGGATGGGAAAATTGTGTGGAGAAATGAGTAGTATGAGCCCTAGGATTTTGACAAATGATAATGAATACAATATATCACATGATTATAAACGTATCACGTTTTCCAAACTTCATTTTTCGGAGTTACCCTCCAACTTAAACGTCATCTCCATCCATGCATTACTTTTTTTGGGCATCTGCTCCTAACTCTCCCTATTCCTATAGCCTCCCTAGCCTTCTTCGGTCTTCACTTCCCCGTCTCCTTTAGCAATCACCCACAGGTCTGTAGAACGAGCCGCGACTACGCCATTAGCGTCCAATCCGAGAGCGGCCAGCATCGATCGCGCAGGGCGTAAATGAAGGGACGGAGGCGAGAAATGGAGGGGGAGATAAAGAGAGAGAGAGGAAAAAAAAGAACGGAGGAAGGCGATTTGTCTTCTCCTCTCCCTTCTCCTCCATTCTCTCCCTTCATCCTACTCCTTCAACTCCATCCTTTCCGTTTTCCTTCGGTTTCTCACTCCTATCCCCTCCCTTCCTCCCAGCCTTTTGTCCCTTTAAAGAGGGATGGTTTTTTTTCTACATCCATCCCCATTCCACCTTTCATCATTCTTACTCGACTTTTTAGTCAAGCCTCTTCACCCCCAAATCTTTCACTCCACACACAGCCTCGAATTTCCAGTTTCCCTCCCACCCAGCACCCTCTCGTCCTTCACCCCCCTCCCCCAATTCTTTTTCTTAAAACCTCCGTCGTCCCTCACCTTCTCCCGCCTTAAAAGAGTCCGTGGGGACTCACTCGAGCGGAGCACTTGGGCAAAGGCGGGTCACGCTCATAATTACTCGCCGCTTTGAATTTCCCTAACGATAATTAGCGGACAAATAAAGATCCTTATTCCTCCCCGACAAACCCTTCTCAACTCGTCAGCCAGGGTGAACTCCCGCTCAATTCACCCTCTCTTCCCTCATAGAAACCCATCTCCCCACTGTGCGTGTGGGTCACTCATTTGCCTCTTCCTGCTCCTTCTATATCGTTCACTGCCTTCCTCTTCTTTCCCCAATCCAATCGCAATGGGACCCGTTTACCCCATTCTCCAAATATGCCTGTGACGCAATCCCGAAATGATCATCCTTGATATCCTCTTTCGCCAAAAACTATTACCAGATATTACTAATTTCAGTAACATCGCGAGTTATATCATTATTCCAGGGCATAAAATTACGACCTATTTGACAATTATAATGTAAAAATTAGACGTATTGCAAAATATACATATGTACCATCATAAAAATAGGATAAAAAAAGGTTATGGGTTCTTCTAACACTAAGTTTTAATGCAAGAAAAAATTATGATTGTTGATAAATATTATGCCAGCGTGACAGATTTATATTTCTACCTCATCCTACTTTGCTCTGACTTAAGTTCAATTTCTCTCTTTAGAATTTTTCCATTTTCCTCATTCTCCCTTTCCATCCAAAAGGAAATAAATATAATCCAACTTTAAATATATTCGCAATCAGTCTTTCAAACTCTTCTATATCCATGAATACCGCATTCTCATTTAATACATCCTATCATATAATTCAAACTAAACAACAACCCAATGGTATGCTTAACTAATAACCCTGAAATAGGTAGTTTTACCCAATTTCATCCCAAAAGCCATCAAAGCTGACATGCAACGAAAAATGCTGCGAGTAAGGGTTAATATTACTTTTCAAGTAGTAGAAAAAATGAAAAATGGCACTGTTTCCTTTGTTCAACGCTAGAATGAAGAAAAACAAAAAATATGCGTCGCCAAAATAATCTGCGATGGTTTGACAGCGATTCAAAGACCATATGTTCATATTAAATAACTTTCATTAAACGAAACTCTTATCGCCGATAACGTTGAATGCGTTTTGCAGCACTAAAATCTCCTTTTTTGAAAGACGGATGCAGTTACACTGAAATAGAATTTTCTCGTTTGAGGCATCATCTGCGCTCGAAGAAAAGAGCGCGAGGCTTTCAACCACGGAATCGGCCGCTCGTGTTGAAGATTCGAGCAAAAGGGAGGGAGATCGTCCTCTCAGCCCTCACGAGGCCAAGCATCCACGGCCAAGTGAGTCCTTTCGACCACCTTCCTTCATTTCCCTCCACTCCTCCGCCTCCTCCTCTCCGGACCATTTCGCCGGCGATCCGCTGCCGAAAAATGCCTAGCGCCTCTCCCCCCTCATTTCCTGTGCTCTCTCCTTGAGCGGATCGGCCCTCCTTACCTTTTTCATTCGCGCCGAGTTCAGCTTCCCGCGAGAGTCACCCAAGTCGTATAAATCCCTCCCAATTCCATTCCCATTTACTTATCCGGCGGTAACTTGGCTGGCTTCCTTGCTCTTCCCTCCGAAACATCTTGCTCCGCTCGCTCTGTCCCTCTCTCCTCTCCCACTTTCTCCTTTCTTTTTGCACAACCACCACCATGTCTGCCACGGGAACAAGAGACAAAAGCTTAAATATTTTTCTTTTTTCCTCGAAAATAACAACAACTGACGCAGTCAAAAAACTCGACTCATTAAGGCGGTGACATGACTGCAAAAGCATCACTCATCCCCCCTATGGTCTCTCGCCTTCCCAACCCACTGATTCACCCTATCTCCTTTTCGCCTCCTACTCAACCCTCAGGACACAACCACCTCCCTCCCCCTTCCAGGCCCCGCACTGTTGGTAAGGCTTCAAGATGACGACTCGAGACATCTTTTGGCGTCGAGGGCGCTGAACGGCGCCTCGTGATCTCCCGTAACCCCGACCTCTCCTCTCCTCTCCTTCCCCCTCTCTCGCCCTCCACCTTTAGGTCTTCCTCCTCCCCTTTCCTCATCCTTTCCACCTCCACACTCCCTCCACCAAATCTTCATCTTTCTTCTCCCTCAACCAACGATTCCATGCGCTATGGTTACAATTTGGCAATTTTCTACTACCTACCTTCCACTGGCCTTTTTTTAATTTTATATTTTACTCCTTTCAACATCAAATTCTCTTTCAAAGTCCTCTCCAAGGAAAGAAGCGGTTTAACCCCAATACTAAGGGCTTTCTTTTATGAATCGAATCATCTCAGATCGTACAGTGTTTGAGGACTCAACTTCTAAGAGTGGATTTTGGTTTAGTAGGAAGAATTGAGCTTTAAAGTTGCTTCCAAAGTCCCATCACATAAAGTTGTTTTCCACGTGGAAGCTTAAGTGATGATTTCGCGTTTTTAAGACCGTGTGACTTGCAAAGTCTCCTACATTCTTCGCGAACTTGGACACAAACAAGATACTAGGCTCAGGATGATGATTTTCTTCAGGCAATGCCTGATGCTATCGTGAATGGAGGTACCTAAGCTTATTGTTAGTGATATTTTATTTTATTTCTCTCACAAGCACTAGTTTGTAGGAAGGAGCTTTAAGCTCATTGGTTTATCGAGTAAAATATGGAGTTGCTTGAGCTAATTTGACTGATTTATCATTTCAGTCTTTGCAGGTTTAAGGCCGACTTTGACCCAGGACTAGATAAAGTTGTCACAACATCGTAACACTGAGAGCCTGACATCGAAGTTATTAAGAAGTTCTTCCCAAGTTTTAAGCTTTTCGTTCTTTAGGATCTGTTAATCTGCTATTTGAGTTACGATCACACGTTTTACTCTGACGGTGGGTGAAAGGCACACAATCCCCTATTTACCTCATGTTCTCCCTTTTTTTCGAAGAAAACTTTAAAGATTTCATAAAGAGATGTATCTTTAAGTCTCCCATAACGGAAAAATAAATAAAATTCAATCATATCACTCCAACGCCCACTTAAATACAAAGGAAGGATAAATCCAAAGGACAAAAATTAACGCCGTCTTACCCAGCTCATCGGAGTTCTAAGTTTTGTTTTCAAAAAAAATAATGATGGCATCTTGGGAGGCGGAATCCGATTTCCAGGTCTTCTTTGTGGCGTAAAATTGTTTCCTTATCCTCGCCCTCTTCTCATCCCTCCCTCAGTCTTCGTCTCCACCCTCACCCTCTCCCTTGAGAAAAAGACCCAATGCTCCACCCACCCCCCCTCTCTCTCTCCACTTCCCTCCTCGCCTCTTTTCTTCTTGCTTTCTTTCCCCGCAAGCGCCCCCCTCCCCCTCTTTCATTTCGGTTGGCAATTTGAAGAGGACTTACCCAACACTTACGCCATTATTCCCCCGAGTCGATCCCACCCCCACTCCTCTAGAATGCCTACCTCCTCCCCCCCTCACTATCCCCCTCATTCCCCACCCACCCTCCCTCCCTCGTCTCTCTCTCTCTCTCTCTCACTCACTCAGCCCCCAGACACCTTCGTGCATCGTCGTCGTCTCGCGACCCCCGCGCCTCCGTCGTGACGCCTCCGCAGTTTTTTAAAGAGTAATGGATGAAACACGACGACAGACTTCTCCGGGTGAAATTTAATTTTTCACCCGCTGCCCCGCGACACCTTCCGCATGACGAGAGGGAAATTTTTTAAAAAATTGGAAAAGAAAACTTCGAAAAATTTCGCGAAGAATTTTGGATAAAAATATAATCAGAGACGGAGTTTGATTTTTCGTTTCTTCTAGTTTTCCTTCTTATAGCTACGCTACACTCTTTTCGAAGCAAAAAAATCCGAGCAAAGGAGGTTTAAGAGAGAATCGGGAATTGAGGCATAGTTTTCGAATTATTTAAATACTGGCCTTGGCGAATGACGGCATCTCAGCCCGAGTTAATGGGTGCTGTGTTTGGAAAGGAAAAGTAAAAGAAAAAAGTGGTTTTCGTCTCATACATTTTTTGATTATTCAAGGGTATCACTAATTTCTGTTTCAGCAATTTTTAATTCATGAAAAAAAACGAAAAAAATACTTTCACTATTTATTTGATGCTAAATTTAATCACGCATCAAATTTTATATTATGAGCAAACTACCGAAACTATTGTAATAAATAGATAATAGTGAACAACCCTTCCGTTAACCTTAAGATATCCGACACTCCCCATAGCCCTTCTCTGCAATTGTGCTGCTCTCAGACAGACAAAAATAGAGTAACGGCTCAGCATCCCGTTGGTGAAATATAACCTTTAAGTTCTCAGCACAAAAAAAACCACGAAAAAAATACGTTATACTTGATATTTAGTCTCTGCCTCCGGGAAATGAACCGCGGCATTCGCATAGTGAGCTCGGTCGCTAATTTTCTCCCGTTAGAAGGTTTTGATCGCCGCATGATCAGATGGTCTCAAACGCATTCGTCTGCTCCACCGGTTAAGCCCCTTGCGAGCGATTCCTTCTTCTTGCATTGCAACCCCCTTCATACATTTCTCTTTCCCCGCCCGCCTGAACATTCGAACCGCCTTCCGCGAAAAGTGCCCCTGACGAATTAAACCTTTTTGCCTCGCCCAAAACGGCGAGACGCAATGCATAATTTAAAACGAGAGGCAGTAGCCGTGCTGTTTTATTTCCTCCTCCGTGCTCGAAAGGAGAACGGGATAGGAGGAAGAAAGAAGGGTGGGAGGAGAAGTAAAAAAGTATGGCCAAACCCCCGCATCGCCCTGGAGTGAATTCCTCTCTCCTCATCCATTCACTCTCTCTCCCCGCGTGGTAAGAAACCCAGCTTTCCCGGCTTTCCTATTCATTTATTCCATCACCACATAGTATAAAACTTTTAATCTCTTTGCACATTCGCATTCAACCCCGGGAAGCTTGAACATTTAAATTAAAAGTCGCGACCGCAGAGGGCAACGTCTTTTTTTTCTCCTGTGTGCTCTTTCCCACAGTCCCTTTCTCCTTATACCTACGTCTGGTTTCCATCGCCTCCCCTACCACCATCTACTTCCCTCTTCCCCCTTCCTCACTCCACCTTCTTCCTCCTCACCTTCATCTTCGCTTCCTTTTAATTCCCCTTGATCTCCTCTCCTCCTTTCCCCGTCCCCATACCGTAGCATCTTCCGTCGCCTCCGCGGACGCCTCTTCCTGCCGCGCAGAGATTACTCGACCCCAATGAACCCCGCATTTTTCCCACCCCTTCGCCCATAATTTCCCTCTCTTTCCCTTCTCCGTCGGGGTCGTCTTTGCTCAGCCCCGTAGTTGAAATTTTCATCCCCGAGTTCTCTCATTATGAACCTCGTCTCCGTGCTTACACAGGGCTTCTTCTTCTTCGTGTCCTCCACACTTGCCCAAAGTTTGCATCTGCACCCCCAAAACTCGCTCGGTGATGAAAGGTATCACTTCGCTAACTCCAGCGCTATTCTTACACGTTTAGTCTCGGTAATGAAATCGTTTACTTTATCGTCTGATGGGATATCGCCTAATTCAAATTGCACCTCCACCAGTATTACGTTTAAGTGCATAATTTAGTAAAATGACAGCAGTTTGATGAGAACAGAGAAATTATATCCATC
Organism: Ischnura elegans; assembly: GCF_921293095.1. NCBI lineage: Eukaryota > Metazoa > Arthropoda > Insecta > Odonata > Coenagrionidae > Ischnura > Ischnura elegans. Next base: position 29,019,052 of record NC_060246.1, read on the forward strand.
GCGCAAATGAAGACATGCCAATTTTCTTCTCTTTACAGGATACGACTTTTTTGAGTTTGCACTTACCTGTTCAAGGAGCAAAAATCAAGGCGTGCTGTACCCAGAGTAAAAATAAATTTCAAACAATCTATCTTCAATACATAAATAGCTTTCGCAAATATTTTCAATAACGTTTTCAATTAATTTTGTCAAAACATTTTCAAGTAAACATAGCTGCTTGAAACATTAGTTTCTCTCACTGTAATTGTTTAAAAAATAATTGCTAATATATAGGCTTATTCCCTTGAGGAAGTGACCAGCACGGTCACGAAACGTGGGGCATAAATCCGATTTTCCACGCGGCATACAATCGCACCATATCACTCTTGAATTTTACATAACCTCTTTTACAATCGGACAAAATCTATTCACATTAAATCAGTAATGTCTTACTACGGCCACTGGAAGGGAAAAAATGGTGGTGCTCGCAAAGAGAGAGGGGGGGAGAGGTATCATTACGAGACAGTATTGCCCACGCCCAAATGGGGGAAATGGAGCATGGCCATTCGGAGCGAGCGACGAACTCGAAACCGAGTGGTATTGGAATCGGGGGCGAGGCGATGGAGGTCGTTAACGTCATCCCGGGGAAAAAATAATCGCCCGCCTGCGCGCAGCCGCCAAATAAGCGACGTTGTCACAACATGTAGCGACTTTCATTTACCAAAAGTGACATTATTTATCGTTTTTAGCAGAAAAGGTGCCAATAAACCTTCGGGACCGTCATCCATCGCGCTGCAAGAAAGTGCTAATAAAACTCGCCGCAAAAAGCCGTTTTTTAAGATTGATGGACCGTAAATACTTTGGCGCGGAAATGGACGGAGCTGCGCAACCAAAAAGGTTCTCTCAAACGGACGCATATAATATACTCACGGTATTTCATTACTCTGCTTAATGGGTCATATCGACGGTGACCCCCAAGTCCCCATCAGCATGGTCTTTTATCCGTCGTATCAAAAGACTGCGCTTCGGCATGAAATTCATTCAAGCATTTTTTTTCCCAAATATCAGTTTTTGTTTACAACCAGATAACTTCTCCACTGAGAAAAAACCACAACGTCACCAGAAAGATCTTACAAAAAGCCATTTGTACAAACTACCCATGTGAGCATAAAATACCATAGAATCTGCTGAATAATCTAAGGCTCCATAATAACAGGAATGAAGAAGGTTTCCTAGGTACCGAGACTTCAAAGGCAATAAGACTTAGGTACAAAGATTTGGTAAAGGGTACATTTAGCGTCGTAATCTTAGTAATTGAAATCGTAATGAATCAAATGTTCCTCATAGTTTTGGTGTAACTTGAATTGAGGTTTGCGTTTGACATGTGGCTTTATCGGAAAAAAACATACCAAATCCAGAGGAATAAAATAAAGTTAGCAATTTATTGCAACCATTTTAAAAGGCATACTTATCGCAAGATATGAAATGATATTGATTAAAAATTAAAGACTATCCCTGTACGCAACGAGTGGACTTTCGAATATCTCGATACCCAGAGAGAGGGAGCAAGGAATATACATCTATGGTAGGAAACTGAATTAAAAGCCCTTTTGATTAATACGACACTTATATATCATGTAAACGAATAGCAGGACTATAAGCTTAGGATTCGCACGGACCTATGTAGTTCCATAATACTACAATTCACACGCCTTCTCAAAAGCACTCCCTCGGCAGTAAAATCTGAGAGTACATTTACCAGCAGGTGTAAGTTACGGAAGCTCTGCTATGAGGGCTGTTTTTCTTTCAACCTCCGATGGGACATGAACAGATGACGAAGGCATTGATTAAAAATTATTTCATTGTTAAATATCGAGCACCTTTGTGGAGTCCTTTCGACATTATCGTTTGGCGATTGTGGAAATGGTCGTGCCTGTGGACAAGCAATTCTACACCTTCTTCATAGGACGTTGCCGCCAATGACTTCCAATGACTTTTGCATTTGTCATGAAGCTCATCTTCCGTTTAAAAACGCTTCCTCACAAGCCACATCTTTATTTCAGCGTAAAGATGGAAGTCACTCGGCACTGGGACACTTGCACGGCATTGCACAGAGGGTGATCGAAAACGTCCCATTGAAGTTGCTCAAGGAGCAGTTGGACTGCATCCGCGCAGAGATGACGGGCGATGTTATGGATCAGAATACTTTCAGAGTACGTAATACGTAAGTTTTTCTCTTCATTTGTTTTGAATGGGAATTGATGTAATTTTTCACATTGAGAAGCTGCATCAAAGTTTAACATTTAAAAAAATTCTCTTTTATCGGCATTAAGGGCAACATTCGATATGTCGATGCCGAAGCCATTCGGTGAGTTTTTTTTGCTGTCGCTCCGCAGTGCACACTTGGCGGGAGAATCAATTGAGGCAGTGTAGCCAATGAGATTGCCGCCAACCTTAAACAAACAACTTACGGTCAGAAATGACTTGAGCGTGTGGTGCGGAGGACGCGCAGTTGCCGCAGTACCCGCCTGTGGCTTGTATAGTAGGGCGGATCGCAAAAATCGATTTTTTTCAAATCCATCTGGCCCAATGAAAAAAAGTTGTGGGACCGATCAAAAATAAGGCCTGAAAAATTTGAGACCTGTACGTGAACCCCTGACCCTCGCTCAAATGCAATTTAGGGGGGGAGGGTCAAAATTCGAAAAATATAATATTTTATGGTCATTCTCTATAGATTTTGCCGAGTTACTACCCTTTTAGGGCAAAAATTTCGTGCATTTTGACGTATCTGCCACCGTTTAGCCACAAAATTCCTAATTTGAGTCCGCGTCCGCGAAGAAAATATTCCAACGCCCACGCAGCGTCGCGGATACCAGAGCCGCAGGCCGATCCCTTCCCCTCCACGCTCGCTTCTCCCCCTCCCACGCCTCTAACACAGCAAAATTCATCCCGCGCATGCTGCTAGGAGGTCGTTTATCTTTCATAATATAAATCAGAAGATGGTAGACGGTAAAAAACGATGCGTAGTGAGACGACTTATCCCTTCTTTGGCGCCTCGTCGGCGTTAAACAAATCGATGTTACCAACTTTTAGAGAAGTGATGAAATAATTTTAGACCTGCACACGCAGGAAAGGAGACTACGGTCTATGAAGACGCCTCTCGAGTGGCTATGAAGGTGTGCGAACTATGGTGACGCGCTTCTCTTCCATTATGAATGTGACTAAATAGATTTAGCGGTACCACAGGAAGTACTAAAACTTACGGAAAATCTAATACTACTAATAGGCCAAAAGTAGGGTTTTATTGAAGTATAAGACTCAAACAATTTTAAAGGAACATTTTAAATTATGCGATATTTTTGCGTGTAAGTGCATGGAGGAGCATAAGGTTCCCCCAATGAGAAGTATTTTGAGAGACAATCTGACGAAAAGAAAGATGATGGCTGCTGGATTGAACCCTAAAGAAACTCGACAACTGAGGAAAAAAGGGAATCGTAGGAATCGAGCGTTGAGTCATCATCGTCAATTCTTGCACGGGAAAATAGTATCAAAAGTTTTCTTCATCAATTCATCCGAAGAAAATTAAAATGACGAGAAATTAGCCGATTTGTATCTCTACTTTCCTCATGAAATAAACATTAACGACTATAACCTCAAATTGGAACTTCTCCGGGGAAAATGCGTCTGCCAACTGTGATAGAGGTATATGCAAGAACCAAGCAACAGCAATGATCGTTCCCGCAACTTTAGCTGACGCAAAAGTCATAACTTCGTAAGATATATCAAAGCTAGTGTACCGGAATTACTTACGTAGACAGAAAAAGATGCTAATTACTGTGAATAAGAAAAGAGAGGTGTCATCAAAGGGTCTCATTTTATTGGAATGAAAGACTATAATCTTTTCTGATGAAAAAAGGGAAGAGGACTTATCAATACAAGTTTATAGGGGAATTTGTGGTGTTAGTTGAAGAAACAGGGTCCCACTTTTGGAGGTTTGCCTCCTCCGTCGGAGGATTAGCAAAAGTTATAAAATCTGCGATTATCGATTCCTTTCCGAGTGAAAATTAGATACACAGAATTAAAAAGGATTTGATTATGATGGTACCAAGCGCATACTGCCCAAAAAGGAAGCATCATCCCTTTGCTATAAGCATAATTCCAACATCCCTTGCAGTGTGGGTAGACTCTTCTCGGGATTCCCACCGGGTTAATTTATCCATAATGGCCAACATTTCAAGCTCCTACTGGGGGCTCATCATAAGAGATAAATTTTGTTGAACCCCAAAAAGAGTTTACCCACATCATTCGCCGGGATAGCATCAAATCGTATTTCATCCCTTACAGTGGTCTATTTGCTAATTGCACTATGTTGACTTGGGTTTGCGTCATAAACGTTGGGAGGGTAATCTAGGGACCCAATATACGTTTCCGCAAGGATGCGTTTGGCGACCAATCCGAGATATTTTTTAATTGCTGGATTTTAATATCGACGTAAAGTACTACCCGCTTATGATATATTGGAGAGAGACTCCGGTTCCTTCGGCTGTATCCGAGCTTAGCGCTGCGGGATTTAAAAATCTATTGATGAAAGTTCAAATTTAAATTTCAATATTGCTTTTATTATACATACGGACGAGAGATTCGCGAAATATTTTACCAAAACTTTGTTGACAGCAGCAAAAGACAAGGAATGACAATAACATAAGAAATACAGACTGGAAAGCAGGTAATTGAATAATTCTTTCGTGATTGTTCCTCACTGGACGATGCTGATAAATCAAATATTAGTAAGACTAACGAAGAAAGACGCACTTGGTGTGAATTGTGCTGCATCTGGGGCGTTCGAGAGGGGAGCGGGGAGGGTGCGCCGGCGGCCTTCACCCTTATTCATCCATTTAGTCACAGCTGTCGGACAATACCGGAATAGAAGTGCATAACCTAAGTTCCCAAACCTTCATAGCCACTCGAGAGGCGTCTTCATAGACCGTAGTCTCCTTTCCTGCGCGCGCAGGTCTAAAATTATTTCATCACTTCTCTAAAAGTTGGTAACATCGATTTGTTTAACGCCGACGAGGCGCCAAATAAGGGACAACTCGTCTCACTACGCATCGTTTTTTACCGTCTACCATCTTCTGATTTATATTATGAAAGATAAACGACCTCCTAGCAGCATGCGCGGGATGAATTTTGCTGTGTTAGAGGCGTGGGAGGGGGAGAAGCGAGCGTGGAGGGGAAGGGATCGGCCTGCGGCTCTGGTATCCGCGACGCTGCGTGGGCGTTGGAATATTTTCTTCGCGGACGCGGACTCAAATTAGGAATTTTGTGGCTAAACGGTGGCAGATACGTCAAAATGCACGAAATTTTTGCCCTAAAAGGGTAGTAACTCGGCAAAATCTATAGAGAATGACCATAAAATATTATATTTTTCGAATTTTGACCCTCCCCCCCTAAATTGCATTTGAGCGAGGGTCAGGGGTTCACGTACAGGTCTCAAATTTTTCAGGCCTTATTTTTGATCGGTCCCACAACTTTTTTTCATTGGGCCAGATGGATTTGAAAAAAATCGATTTTTGCGATCCGCCCTATTGTATAGTGCTTTTGCTGAGCGATTGGAGGTTGAAAGAAACAGCCCTCGTATAAACTATTCTAGAATATGTTCCCGTGAGACCATTATATTTTTCTCCTGTTGACCGTGCTTCTGAGTCACTATTTTCATCTCTTTTAAGCCATTCTTCATGATAGGTGCGAGCGTTGTGGGAGGACCCCCTAAGCTCCGGGCCTCCGGGACCGGCCGACCTGACCTGGCCCTCCTGAAGAAATCATGGACATGGGTTTTTGGTGCCCGTCGTCAAGGCAAGCGTGCTTGTACTGACCTTTCTTCTTCCGCAGCAGAGCATGGCTGCAGCGGCGGCGGCCGACTCGGGAGTGTTGGGCGGTCGCGTGCCGAGGCCCCTGGCGCGGCGGCGCGGGACGCCGAGCTTGGCGCCTGGCGGGAGGCAGCGGCGGGGGAGGGCGCGGAGGCGGAGGAGGAGGCGTCGCAGGAGGCGTCGAAGGCGTCGGAGGCGGCGGTGGCGGCGGTGGGCGGGATCGAGGGGGGGAGGCTGCGGCCGCGGGGGGGCGGGGTGCATGGGGGCGCGGAGCCGCTCCAACACCCTCCTCCTTCCGCCGCTACCACCACCTCCGCCTCCTCAACGGCTGCACTCGACGCTCTACCGAGGATGGCCACGACCGTCATGCCCTGTGCAATAGCAGAGAGAAGAGATGCATGAAATAAATGATGGACACATCTTTGTGCAGGTCTTTAACGAGAAAAAATACACAGTTTCCGTCTTAATTCACTGGAATTTTTTTTAATTTAACATATTGAAAGTACTTACCTATTTCCACAGTAATCCATATCAGTTGATCCAGATTTCGGCACATAATGCCATTTTTTAATAGCAGAATATGCCGAAACCTGGGTCGGTTGAATCAAATAAGTGTGGAAATAGAAAAGTACTTTCATTACGTTAAACTCCAACAAGAAAGCCTAAAAAATGTACCGAATAAATGTACAAACCCCATAATAATAAAATAAGGTTAACGATATCTCGCAGCATTTACAAAGCCATGCTTACATTGCAATTACATCAGCAAGAAAGTAAACTGACATTATTTTGAGATTAAATATTATTGTAGGCAATGATTGAACTTTTGGATATCAAAGTACTCTCTGAGATGAATCAAGGGAATATAAATTTATAATATGAAACTGAAAGAATAGTCCTTTTCTTTGTACGACACCATCAACCACGTGAACGAATAGCAGGACTACAATCTCAGGATTTGCCTGAAATGGTTTGGTCCCTTAATACCGCTGCTGGAAGTGGCGGATGGTTTGAACACAAAGACATCAATGGACGCGAAATCCACTCCGAACCGAAATCTGTTTAAAATCTCTTTTGAAAAAGTTTATATGTAGAATTTGGCAGACGGTATGGAAAGACGGGTGACGACGAAAAATATTCCTTATTCAGCCATTTTCTCATAACTACAATATAAAAACGAAATAAGCGAAAGGGACTGTACACTTTTCTTAAGTTGGTGACATCAATGGAGTTTGGGCTCATCAACTTTTTGCGAGAGATCCAATCCTTGACGGGAATTTGCGACTTGTAGTATTTATTACAGCGAACCAATATAGATGGATGCGAGAGGCTGGGAAACGATGATCCGCTCAGCGAGACTGACGTCATCAACGTATCTACGAAAGGGTAAAGGCTGTCGATTTTCGGCCGAAAAAAAGCTATAGAAATGGAAAAATATAGCTATCTATATTTTTAAAACTCTACAATTACGGGCAACCAGGAAAAATTGGTGAACGAGCCCACTAGCCGCTCTCTGACCCTTTGTCTGCGGCAGCTATACAGTAAGTGTACCACTGTGTACGGAGGCCAGACCCTCTGAGGATCAAAACAGGTACAAGGCTCTTCTAATCCGACTCTTTGCTGAGATTCTGCAGGGATGGCGTCGCCATCAGGTATCTGAATCTTCAAATCGATAGATCAAGTATTTATGCAGAATTTTGCGAACAAAGAAAAATTATAATAAGTGTTTCAGTAATTTTGCTTCACTTGATACCAAACAGCTGGTAAATCAATTTACATAAATTATTCATATTAATTATTATTATTATATTACTATACATATTATTATTATATTATACATTGTTATTATATATTATTATTCATATTTACTTAAGACCATCAATGGGAAAAAATAGTTGGAAAGAATTTTCGTAGCTCAGTGGCGAAGGAATGCGACCTCTGAAGAGCGAGGGAGGGTCTTCTTTTTTAGTAATAGCGGAGACTTTCCAATTTTCGATACCTCGTGTAAAACGTCCACCATTTATCCCTTATACGCAATTAACAATGACTTGTGCCATACATAATTACAGTCACAGGCAACGGAATATCCCAAGCCGGCATTTTCGCATTGTGGATATTACTTTTGATAAGACGAGAGATGAAACAGTAATTTTCTCAACTACTATATCCATTCCACCAGTTATGACGTATCTCATGTTATTTTCAAGGCATCCATTAATTAAAACGGGAAAACCTACTTATGTCATGAAATAAGACAAATTTAATGGTCAATAAAAATCAAATGGCACAAAAAAATGCAAATAAACGAGAAAAACCCTAAAACATTACTATACAGCAGTTAGCTTTGCATTCTTGAGTTTTGTGGAACTGACCAAGCAGGGATTTCAACGTTCCTCTCCGTAATTTCTAAAAGTAGACAGATGATGGTAAAATTGAACGTGGTTCTCCAATGCAAGTTTTATTTCACCATTTTAACATAAAATTCTTTCCAATATATAAAATTCTTCATGCCCTTCACATGTGGGTTTTATTTGTAGCTCCAATGAGGTCCAGTCGGGAACAGTTGTAAACAGATACAACCATCCAAAAAATCGTTCGTGGTCAAAGTCCACAGGGGAAGAGCGGACAAGCAGTGACTTCAACGCCGTAGCAATCAGTTCATATAAGTGATCTTCACGAATCCATAAAACAGTAAAACTGGCACAAAAATGATTCCAATGATGTACCTAGCCTGCTTACTTACGTCTCAAAGAAAATATTTTGCGATAGTTCCTGTTAGGAACAACGTTTTCTTAAATTGAATTCCTGCACCTTACTCCGTAAAATTTTAAATCTGTGTATTTCGTGGTTAAAGCTAAAATCCAAAAAAATGCACCTAATGAAACTTCGGTGCGAAATATAGTTCCTAGGCATTTAAACTGGTAAAATAACTCCATTTTAATCATATTATTAACAATATTTTAGTGAATCTTGGAGAATACCCATGGTGAGTTTGTACATATTTTATGGTATCGATTCTTAAAATTTCGCCGATTCTGTTAATAATTTTCAATTTTTATGCCGTTTTACATAAGGCCCTAGGTAAAACAGCAGCCGATAAAAGCACGGCTCTAAAGGACACACAAAGTAGAGATCGATAACGATAAGCCGAAACGGCAACAGGCAAAAGGCCTTAAGAGACTAGAATGGCTGAGGTCGATGATCCGAAACTCAAACAGTAAAATGGAATTGGTTTGCCGTGGCGTCTAAAGCGTCGGTAATACAATGATAGACTATAATGATTATTAAGCAGAGAAATGAGATTATTTCAAGCAAGATATTGACACTTAAGGGGGGATGACACTAAGAAAATATGCATATCAACGGAAAATGACGGATAACATGGATTGTAGAGGGAAGAAAAACTATTTATGGAAGAAACATTAGTACTTTTAGATTTAAAAAGAAAAAATAGAATCATTCCTAATGTCAATTTTCTCTCAATTTAGCCCAAAAATATTAATTACAAATCAAGAAAAATCTCTTACAATAAATTAGAATATCTGTAATGACTAATAACTGTGGGAATAAATCGTTAAAAAAATTAACTGGACCGAATCTGATTGATTTTGGTATAATGCAATTTTCAAAATATTTTCATAGGAATGATTTTAATATACAAACTAATACACTTTCTTATATCCTGAAACCGAAATAAATATAAGTTCAAAGCGGTTCTTTCATGAATATTGCAATCCATAGATATCACCTACTAGCTCTAAAGATAAAGATAGTAACCACAACACTGTATGTATCCCGTGGAATTACTATTAAAACGTAACAAAACAAAAAAATTATTACCTTCCCTTAAATAATGCTTCTAAATAGGTAAAGTAAACTGCATTACCCCATAAATACTGTCAAGATGGCCGTTAGTTGACGTTCCGCAAGAAAAATATATATACATTTCAATTTGGGGCAGATGAATGCTCACGGCGAACAGAAATATCGAAATAAATACTTGCAATTTTCCACGAACTATATTTGCACGTGTACTATACAGCCGCATTTTCTACTCCTGCATACGAATGTGTGTCACCCGTATAGCCGAAAGCAAGGCGTGAGTCGACAGTGTCGCTCTTTATGATAGAATGACGCGGCGATGGTCGAAAGTCTTGACAGGTAATACCATCAGCTCGTGGGAATTTAGCACGTGTCCGCGCTCTCTGCTGGCGGGAATCATTTTCGGACCGGAATGAGACGCGCGGCGGGAAAGTGTAAGCCGTCGCGGCAGACGAAATGGTTGCTGTCACTGACGCCTGGAAGAAATTTACCATGATATCCGGGCCGCAACGGAGGGACGATATTCCGGTAAAAAATGAAATCTCAAAAGGAAGGATGGTGAGGGTTGAGGGCATATTTTTCCGAGGTGTTATTGGATTTCAAAGGACATACACCATCTACAAATAATTGTCACGAATATGTCTTCTAAAAAAAAGTGCAATAAGGAAGACAATTAAACCATATTTCATGGTGTGGTGTCGACTCATCATGTAGATGAGAGAGAATTTCAAAATTTTAAATGAATGCAGAATACATAAGCAATTATGCATATATTTAACCTGACTTCACAGAGTATAGGTCTATGTTGTACATAAAATTACTTGATTATGTGCATTGGTTTATATACAAAATAGCGGCGATTTTAGATGTAAACCATAAGAGTTTGGAACAAATATTATCCTTTCCATATTTCCCTCTCATGCAAAAATTCAAAGAAAATAATTTCGCAAATAAATTAATGCTGATTTGTTTCTAAAATAAATTAACATAGTCCATTAATTACGATAAAATATGTACTTAAGAGTCAATAACGAAGCGAAAATTTATTTGATACGATTGACATTATTAGACATGATAAAATAATAGTCATAATTTGGTAGCTTGGGCTAATAGCGTGTGCTGATAAATATTTTTGAAGCCTATTAGCTAGCAATCGGGAGGTTATATTTTATTCATACAGTTTATCTTGTATTCTCTGAAAGCAACTGCTAATATTTATGGAGAAGAAATCAAATAGGAGTTTTAACTAGGATTATTTTGAACGAAGTTCGTAATGAAATCTAGAGAGCACTCTATGCGTTTTTTCACGGAAGGCAATAATATTGCACTATATTTAATCATGAAATATATCTTTTCACCACTTTCGAATTACATTGGCCTCAAATCTACCAATAAAATTGTTTTATATCTAATTATAACTTAACTCAACGCTCGAAGCCAGTTTGTCGAACCCATCACAAAACTGGAATTAACATTTAGGATGAGTTATTGAAAACCTCTTGACTCCAAAAGGTCTCTAATGAAATGTCATTAACTACTGTATCTCTTTTAACACTCTCCACTGTCATAAAATAAATAATAAAAAATTCTTGAACGGATAATAAATCGCCCTTCATATCGTTATTCAACTATCTATGACGCATAAAATGTTATTTTACTTTTTAATAGTTCCTTTATCAGTATTCCTCTTTTTTTCATTTTAATACGTGACTTGGCTACTTCTGTGGTTCATTTTAAATTCCCTCTCTTTTGAACAGGAACGATATAATTCTATTCCACGGATGACACGATTTTTATCCATCAAGAGTTCAAATAGTGCAGTCTTATCTACATCATAATTTGAACTTTTAAAATAATATAATGATTTAACTTTACATAATCTTCCGTGGTAGAAAGTTCAAGAATAAGTAATAAAATTTGATTTTTACACGGTTTTACCAATATTTATAACAAGTAGATAAAATGTTGGAATCTCATTTTTTAAATTGGACAAATTTATCTTACTTATGTAGTTGCGTCCATCGATAGGGTCTACTTTCATTGAAAAAATATGGCTTTTCATCAAAAATTCAAACTTATGGGCAAAAAAAAGATAAGAAAGCCAATAAATCAATTCACTTATCTGATGCTGGAACGGAAGATTTAATTAGACCAGGAAAGAAATGCAGCAGAAGATGCCGTCGGGAAAAGCGGATATATAAATGGTAAATTGTTGAGGTAGCAAAACGACCGCATTTTTTGTTTGAAAAAAAAAGTAACCGTAAAATGCCCAAGAGTAAGAGATGACATAAGTTTCAACAGAAATAGCGAGTTACGATGAAATCCACGGACTGCTAAAAATAGGCCTAGAGGAAATTTCTCCGGGCAAAATGATTCCGCGAAGGACTCGCCATTCATGAGAAAAAATCGGTAAAAATGGTCCCAAGGCATTTTCCCGTGCGAGTGCACTGAGCACTGAAAATGTTTCCGCGGCTTAAAGGCAGAGTGAAGGGAGAGACGAAACTATTTTTTATCCAGTGGAATAAAATGATATTGATCGGTGATGGAATTTTGCAAGGAAGCATTTCAACCTGAAAATAACCTTTTCCCAGTACAATTCTCGAACCCGTGCGAACGGGAAAAACTCTGTCTTTAAAGCAAGAAATATGTGTTATGATGGAAGCATATGCCACAAAAAACACTAGATTTACGATGTAAAAATACTGAAGGCATTTTTAAAAAATACCTGCGTTATTCTTCCTGCGCTGATATGGGCGATCATTTTCATGTTTTCCCCGAAGATTATCAAAAATTTACTGTGTCGTTGCAGTTTTCATTATTTTGAATGAGCGCACAGTCCTGCAGTGGTACAACTTATCTGGTCTGGTATTTTCATCATTGATGATCATAATCATGACGATTTCTTAAGTGAATGTAAGAAAAAATTTTAACCACCAAATTGGTGTTTAGTGAGAAAAAATCTCTTACTTCATCAAAAATTTCTGTATGCGTAATATAATCGTATTGTTGGTATTTTTTTTGTTAATTGCTAAAAAAAACTTCAAGCAAAGGCCAGGCTGTAAGTTTCATACCGAGGAGGCTAAATAAAGAAATTATGTTTTCAAGAAAATCCATGTCATATATATTTTAAAATTCAGTCATATGAAGCATTATGCCATAATCTTCGAGACCGTCACAGTTACGGAGCTGGAACATCTCTGGCGCGAAAAATTGGTAAATTCTGTAAATAACTATGGATGCATGTACTATAACAAATATAACTATGGATATATTATAAAGCATGCGTTCACATATACTGTACGCCATTGGCAAAATTACATATGTATGAATTGAAATAGAAAGTTAAACAATGAGATAGGTAACACACAAAAATTAGGCATCAGTAATTCAAAACTGGAAATACGCCAAAAAAACTTGAAGATATTGAAAATTTTACTTTTACCGAGAATCGTTTTAAATGGACCTTCAACATTTAAATCAGCTCTAAGATGACAAAAAAGCGTACTAATTTCGATTTATCAGCTCTTTAAATGTTCGGTTGTCTCTTTAACTTCCGGGCGGTAGGCACCCATTTGAAACAGCGACAAGTTGACATTCACACGTTTCACCAAATTTGCCGGATTCTCCCTCAAAACTACGTCATCTAGCGACTGGCAAATCTAGTGCGAGAGAAGGGAGAGAAGAGGGTGTTTAAAACGGTTTATAGCCATCAGATATCCATGCTAATTCTACCCTCACCCTCTATCCTTCCTTAAGCCCCGTTCATATGACAGTTGTGCTTACTGACATGAGTACGACCGCATGCAGGAATATCTTAAAATCTTAGCATTTGCGGACTGTAATAGGGCCCGGTTCAAAAAGGAGCCATATCACACTGATGCGGCGCTGCGACGTCGGAAGTACATGTAATGAAAAGAAGCGTGAAAAGTGGCCGAAGAATTCATTTAAAACAAAGACAAGCGACAGAACCACATTTCCAGGTATTTTCACAATTAAAAACACATCTACGTATATACATGGTTATTGATCCCTTTGTCACTTGGGCTTTTTTCCATTATCAACTACTGATCCAACAAGTTCAGCTGTTATGCGCTTGATGGCATAAAATTTGTTTGTCAACATAGCTTATGACTTTCATTATATGCACGATCACGTGAATGATACTCACAATGGAGCCTATATAGAGAATACCAAAGCCGGTTCCGTATATACTTGATTTTTACCGCCACTTCGTTCGCTTTTTAATCGGTTTTCAGAAATGCATGCAGCGCAGCCATGATCCATTAATTCCCAATGTTTGCCATGGAGTGTCTGCACTTGTGATGAATGCCATTGAAAGTTCATTAATCCGATAGATTGTACCTTTTCATGCATAAAATTCAGTTAACAGCCCCATTTGTATTTACTTTCCACGAGAAGTTAGATTCGTTCTACTGCCAGCAGTGCGGTTGACGACTTTTTAAAGCCCATTTAAATGCGCGGTGATTGACAACACATTTTGACTTTTGAAAGCCTATTTGAAAGCACCCACCTGGAGAATCTCTTTTGTAATATTCGTGGATATTGACTTTAACGAGGCATGACTCCTTTCGCCAGCCACTTCCTCCGGGTGGGGGTGGGAGGTGGGGGAGGGGGGGGTAACTTCTTTGGTGGGTGGGTGGGAGGAAAAGACTTCTCCGCCACACCGTGTCACTCTCTATCTAGAAGCCTTCGCCAATTCCCCCAACCCCTTGCGGCCCTTATGTACTCCTGAGGCTGCCCACCTTCCTCCTTCGCTTTTTCCCTCCTTCCTGCCTTGCGCTTTACTTTTCCTTTTTTTTATTTCCTCTCCAGGGCGTTTCTCCCCCCTCCCCTTCCTCCACCTCCTTTGTTACGTCACTTGAATACCCATTGTCTGCCTTTTTTTCGCATGTTTACCAGCTAAAGTTCTCCAGTCCTGCCTCCCACCCCCTCTTTGTGTGTTTGCCTATTCAGCTTATACACACGGCGGGAGACCGGCGTGCCTTACTCCGGTTCCTTCCATATTAATCCCGCAAGACCACTGCTCACTCTCCCTCCCCAACCCCCACTATCCCCCCTTCCTTCCGCCACATTTCCTTCAATATCCTTCTTCCCCTCCCAAACTCCCCCGCATACCCCCTCCCGACCCCCTTTTCTGTTCGGATCCTTGGCCTCTCATGGCCCGAAAAATTTGCTTCCATCTCGCCCCAATTCTCCGAGGCATCAAACATGTTGACATATGCTCACCCCGAGAGCATAAAAAGGGTCGAATGGAAAGAAAAAGTGAGCCGCCTTCAGGGAAGTAAGGGCCGACTACATATACGGCCATACATATACATATATAACTCCAGGAGCTACAAGGAGGCGAATAGCGTCTTTCATCAGCCAACATTCACAAAAGGTTTCCACAGCCACTCCCTCAAGTGGTCTAATCCAAGACATGGATTGCCTGCGGAGAACGAGGGACAAATGGTGAATGCTCGATCGAAAAATAATTTGAATTTCAAGATGCGGTCTTTTTCAGTAGCTGAAATGTTTTTTGCTTTCCACCCAAGTATTTGTAAGTTATATAATTTATAGGGCAAACAAAAACATTTTACGCAAGCCTATGGTGATTCTTAAGTAATAAAAAATGTTAACACCGAGCTGTGATAAATAAAACTATATACTAAGAAGAAAGCATTTATGAGAACTCTTGATACGAGCACATTTTGTTGATTGTAGTAAAAAAAAGCATCAACCTGAGCTGTAGAGCTGTCATATGGCAAGATTTAGTTGAAATATTTCTTGCTCTTCTTCGCATTGCATTGAGGGATACCACTTAGGCTAATTATAAACATATCGTCATAAGAAATAGCATTGTCACGATATATTTGCAATAAGTATAAGCAGACATTAATAAATAACTCCTGTTTAATTTCTATAACCTATATCCAGCTTCAGTCATACATAACGCAGCCTTCCTGGGAGTTCAGTTCATAATGACTACAAACATTTTTACGACTTTAAATGGCGACCCTAAATCAGTATTCACTGGAACTCATGGCATCATTTCGCAAGCGAACAATCACAGACATATTTAGACTTCACTAATTACTTTCATAGGTAGATTCGACCCCACAAAATTGATTGATCAAACACGAAGGCACTATAAAATTTTATGAAACGTAAACTAATCGCAGATTTTTTATGTCTATCCATTATTTCATTCATAAACCAGGCAACTATCAAATGAGAGATCACGGCAATGCAGTCCATAACCGATCAGTATCGACCTGTTCTCAAGGAATAACCGAATTGCGACCAACCTCAGAAATTTATATCTCTCCGCGACATATTTCTCCCGGCTTCCCTCGGCTACAATGGTCACACACGCGGCGGCGGATCGTGCGCGGTGGGCCGAGAGTCGTGCTCCTTTCTGGCCACAAATAGCGCTGCCCAACCGCCCCGCTAATCCCTCTACACGAAGCGCGGATCGAACAGGGTCACAAAAATTCCTTCTCTCTCTTCCCTCCGTCCCATTTCACGTGCCGCAAAGCGGCCCTGATTTATTCCTTCCATATTTTCAGGATACACGTTTAAAAAAAAAATAAAACGAAATGAAAGAGGAGCGATACGCATACAGCGGCGGCGTCTCCTAAAAAGTCTCCATCGCCTTGTCTCCATTTATTTTCCGAAACTCGGGCCGCGAAAACATTCTCACGCGGGGGATATCACCGCCACCACGAGTTCATTTGCCCCGCGAATGCTGCGTCTACGAATATTAAAATAGAAGATTTTTCCGGTCGGCGTCTCTAAATGCATTGTCACCCTCATCGAATTTAAAATGTGTTTTTAAAAAAATGTCGTCACCCGCTTCACTGACGAGCCGAGCGAAAACTTCACGCAGAAATAAGCCATAATTCAGACTTTTGAGAAAAATTTACATTCATGATGTTGTCATAATCAAATTTATAACCTTGCAATTATTTCAAATGTAAATATTGCACAGAAAATAAATAAATTGATCGCTGTCATATCATCGCCGCGCTGAGAAGATTTTTGGAAACCGGTTAAAATGTGCCCTTGCGCTTAATAATTAATTAAGCCTCGGCGAAGACGAGAATTTTCAGAGGAAACATTCCTATTCCTAATGCAACGTATTCAAATGGAATTTCAAGAATTGACGTTGTTTGGTTCATGGAACGGGACTTAAATCCATGATTCACCATAGCAGACAAACGTGCCATAGGTACCATATCTCCACCCGTTAATTACTTTCAGGAATGTCTATTTGCTGATTGACGGCTCTTGTAAATGTTAAGTTAGCGTTTCACGACGAAAACGCTTCACGTAGAAGGGGCAAAT
Organism: Ischnura elegans; assembly: GCF_921293095.1. Taxonomy (NCBI): domain Eukaryota; kingdom Metazoa; phylum Arthropoda; class Insecta; order Odonata; family Coenagrionidae; genus Ischnura; species Ischnura elegans. The sequence goes on from NC_060246.1 coordinate 29,036,067, forward strand.
ATACTAAATAGGCCCGGCAAACTTCAAATAAATACTTTTTGATTGCAAACGAAACTTTTTCATGAGTCGAACACAGCAGTCGTCCGCTTAACTTCCCTTTAATTTAGGTCTTTTAACGGGGAAATTTTCTAAACACAACTACTGGTATAAAATACATAAAAATTCTGATAGAAATATCAGGCAAAATTAAAATTTTTTGCTGCATAACTTCTATAAAATCCCATCGAGCAGGTAGATTACGCTAAGCTATGCAGAAGGTTCTAAGGTGTTATATCGCTAATGGGAATCATGCAGAGCTACTCGACGCAACACACAGAAATATATAATCCAAAGATTCAAGCGTGATGGAGAGGATTCCCTATTGAAATCAATACTTCAATAAGGAAAATTAATTATAATAAATTTAATTATTTCAATAAATTAAATTTACCATGACGATGATGTAGTCAAACTGAAACCTAGGTCGTAATATATTTTATAATCGTGGAAAACTGCAAGTATTTATTGAAACATGGAAACGCTCAAAAGCTGTTGGTGCAGAGAAAGGATTATATTTTCACCAATAAAGGGGGTCATAATATAACAGCTTCTCTTCTAGTAATTTCATCTTACTAAGCTCCCTTGCGTTTTACGAAGAAAATTATTTTAATGGACGGTCGCCTTTCAGTACGAATCATCTTCCAAAGCGGATCTTGCCCATATTGTCTCGTACATTTTCCTTTGCACTCCTTTTGATCTGATCTTCCCAGAGAGAGACAGAGAGAGGAAAGAGGTTTTAATTGAGAGCTTACGAGATGAGGATGGTGCGAGAAGGCGGTTGGTACAGAGAAAGGATTATATTTATACCAATAAAGCGGGTCACAATGTAATTGCTCCTCCTCGAATAATTTTATCTAACTAAGCCTTCTTGTTTTTACGCAAAAAATTATTTTAATGAAGGGATCAAGTGGTTAATATGGGCATAGAAGAGCACCAAAGGCTCGATCTGCTTAAATTAAACGCGTTAAAGTAGCATTTTTGATCCGTATTTCTATAAAACTTTGCATATATTGTGACTCCTGAGAGTGATGAAAAAAATAGTAGCTTTTGAATAGATGGTAATAAATTAACATAACGACAAATCTTGAAGATTTGGTGCTATTTGAAAGTGTGCACAAACGAAGATCCTTCATTTTATTTGCAATACGACTTGGAAAAGTTTTTAAAAATGTTCAAAATGGAATAAATGATGCTTCAAAAATTTTGCAAAAGCATCTTAATAAAATTACACGTTGAGTAAGTAAGCAAAACATTTAAAATACGGTCAATCCAAGGGTGCACATCACTAAACAGCGTGGGCATGTGATTTTGATGGAGCAGTGAAATATCTTTGAATCTTTTTAATAATGGCGCTAATTTGTCCTTATGGTATTTTCAGAGGGTATACCAATGCACTATGGAAATAAAATATTATTTTAAAATTATTGGATGGATTTTGGGATATACGAGTTCAAATTTTCATGTCGAGGACTAATGGTTTGAGAATTTAAACAGATCACGTTGCATAGTATACTTAAAAATCTACTCCCGAATCAAAATTTTACGTATCAATACGGAAAATTTATTTATACACTTTTATATAAAGGTGAAAACGTACACATTTCACAACATTTATTTCATATTTTTCGAGCGTTTACTGAGTCAATTTCACACATGCTAATTTGCCTTTCCTTTCCCATTGCCCAGCCCAAGTTGCTCATTTTTAATGCATCGCCTTCCTTGACTGGCCGGAAATCATCTCAAGTCCCACGAGTGTATTTAATTTTTATGGAAAAGTTTAATAGTAGGTCTTGTTTGGCATTGTAATCTTCAGCACAGTAATTACGTGTTGAAATACTGAAGTAAAAAAGTAAACGAGGATAGATTACATTTAGCCCGAAAAAATAAGAAATCTAACTCTAATTAAACTCTTATAAGCAGGAACTTATTACTCCGGCAAGCAATCTCCTTCCTTGTATCCATAAAATCTCGACCAAGGAAATTAATCCTTTAAAAAAAAATCCGATAACTTACGATGGAATGTCTGTGTATTGGGTTGAAAAATTAAAGAGTAGGGTGGACATGGGTGCCAATATTTTTTCTAAAAAAAATAATAAATTGGCAAATGCTTGAACTCGAAAATATCCCACCATGATACATTGACCAAGGAGTCAATTCCGTTAGAAAAAAGCGCCTGAAATCAGTTAATTATTTTACGCAGTAAATTATCTACTGATCAAATACAGCAATTATCTACAATATTTCCCGGAAATTTTTATATTTGGTGATCATTTTGGTTTAAAAAGAATGTGCAATTGTTCAATTTCAATTAAATTGAGGAATAAAACTTGCATTTTTCGAGTCAAAATAAATTTGGAACAATACATGGACTGTGGGATTCATTCCTTCGGAAAATAAAACGCCTGTAGCTTGTTTCGTGATGCAAATTCCTTCAGTGACGGATATTTAGCAGGGAGATTCACCAGTCTAGTCACCGCACCTCGCTCGCGGACGAGGCGAGAGAAGAGGTAGACGGTCGGGGATCGGATGCTGGGCCGCGGGATCGCGGAGGTCCATTCGCGCCCCTTCGCTCCTCATTACGAGATCACGGCGCTTAACTTCCTCCGCCCGGTGGCGCTGGCGGGTAATCACGCGGGGCTGCTAGCCGGGGAACAACGAGGCCACGCTGCACACACAGTAGCGCGCGGGGGACGTAATCCTAGGATGGGAGGGATGTGAGGGCTTGAAGGGAGTGGGTTACTCCGCTCCCACCCTCTCTGTGCCCGGGGAGACAGTGAGTGGAGGGATGGAAGAGGAGGAGAAGGGGTGGTTTGTGCAAGAGTGCAACGGCCTCTTGCGCCGATGCGAGTACTCATTATGCAAATCCATCGAAATTGCAGTTCGGGAACTGAAGGGAGTGGGTGGTCGAGGGGGGAGACCATTGTTCAGTCGCGAGGAAGGAGAAAAGGCGGTGTGGTGGTGATTGTGTGTAGTATATATGGAGAGATAGAGGAGGGTTTGTGGAGTGTTAAAGAAGACCTCGTCCATATCGAGAACAATCCGATCCCTTACGACAGCGATTCCCAAACACCACTTCCGTTCACGTACTCTCTTTCCCTCTTTTTTATCTTTTTTTATCTCAGATATAATTTCCCGGCGTGTCCCACGAAAACTATGAAATCTTGTTTCGCGAAAACGAGGCATCATTTCGGAGATGTTAACTTGGCCGCTTTCGGTTGATTCCAATTCCTCCTCGAGTCGGTCGGAAAATGCAGGTTAATTGGATGCTGGGCCGCGGGAGCGCAGTGGTCCATACGCGTCCATATTTTTCGTTTGATTTGTGCTGATAATACAAATAAATTCCAGTGTCCACAAAAATTCGTGCTAGAGACATACGATTATTTATTGTGGCAACAGGATATGTATTTGATGAGGGAACATCTACAAGAGATCATTCACATTCATCAAAAGAACCGACGACCCAATTGACTGAACAGGTAAGCGATTGGCTCAAATCAAGATGACGAAATTCAATTTTGCTCTAATTCCGTGCTAAAATCTAGCTTCTTCTATGAATTCTACGTGTTTAGTTATGCCAGTAGTATGGTTCAATAAATTTTCATTAAGACTTATAAGGCCATTGTATAAACTTATTTTTAAAACGATATCTAGTTATGTATAACCAACTTGAACGTGGAACTAAGTTCAGCCTGCATTAATACATAAGATATAAATCGATTACTGATGTTAAATTTTATTAAAATTTTTAGGGACACATTTGTGTCCCTAATTTCGTTCATTAATGTCGATATCATTGTGTCCATTTTTGTGCAGGGATCAATATTTTGGTTGAGCCATTTCACTTCTTGTGTATTTTTTCAGTTTCCTATTTCCGACACAAGTTTTTTTATGTGTGTATTGTTCAAGTACAGTGGACCCTCAATCATACGACGCTCCATATCCAAATAAAAAACGTCGAACGAACGAGATCGCGCTTCATGTAACGAACAACTTAGCACTCTTTCGCGTTGTACGAGGATACGATGCGGTCAAAGAACAAATCCCACCCATTCTAACTTGTTTAAGGAATCATTTTTAAGAGTTGAATAAAAATGACGGACTGATACCAGCAGCATATTGCGAGGGACCTCAAATGCTTCAACCGACGCCATCCGCAGCCATTTTCCTCGCGAAGCAACACGTTCGGCGTTACGATTTGAGCCTCTTCATTACCCATCAGGTTTGTTCACGCGATTTGCGAGTGGGAAATGGACACCACCATCACGATATCCCACGGCCAATGGCCGCAACGGAGCGTCTGGAGCGATTTCGTGGAAACGTTTGATCCACCCATAGATCGATGAACCTTAAACACAGCTCAGTTTCCCGAACGATATCCATCTCAAATCCTCAAACAGTGAAAAAGCTTTAACAGCTCCGATAATAAGGTGACTATTTGCCACCGCGTAAATGTATACGGATGGAATGGCTACTTCGACTTGATTATGGTTTGTATTTCATTTCATTGCATTGCAATTTCATTGGATTAGCCATTTGCAACAAATCTTTTTCATATCGAAATATTTATTATTTCTAGCCAGCGGATCACACTCACGATATATCTCGCAACCACTAACGTAAAAAAATTGACTGCCAATCAAAATCAAAGCAGGAAAGTATTTTTTTTATCTATGAATTTGAATGACTCTCCTTGCAGTCAGGTGAAATAAAAATAGGAAGTTGTAACAACTAAAGCAAAAAAATATCTGCCAATCAAAATTAAAGCAGGAAAGTATTTTTTTAATCTATGAATATGAATGACTCTCCTTGCAGTCAGGTGAAATAAAAATAGCAAATAATAACAACTTAAGTAAAAAAATGTCTGCCAATCAAAATTAAAGCAGGAAAGTACTTTTTTTAATCTATGAATTTGAATGACTCTCCTTGCAGTCAGATGAAAAAAAAATATTTTACCAAATTTCTGCGAAAAAAAATGCTTGAGCAAATTCATTATTTCTCAAGTACTGCCTCGCGTAAGCCTAACCGTGAATCCGTCAAGATAAATTATTAAAAAGAAAACAATCGTACGATTAAGCTTGAATCGGCGACATGCGCACGCGGCTGAATACATTAAAAAGGCACTTTATGGGGGACACAATGAGGCCGCGGCCTAAATGCGCAACCAACATAATCAAATGATTAATAAGCGCCAAAGCTGCTTCCGCGGAAATTCAGAGGCGACGAACATCAGAACCTCTTTGAATGGCTTTTTGTGGGTCATGGTTTTTACGGCCCCATAAATGTGAGGAATGTGCTTCAGAAAGGCATGACATGGCCACGGTCAATGTTCAGACCCTGATAAGCCTTTATTGCCGCTCAGGAGGATGCCGCGGCGGCGCCTCATGATTAACCCTCGGCGCGGCAGTTGCAGAGACAGACTTCGGAGGCTGAGTGCCAAAAACCCCGACCGCGACGGAAGCCGACGGAGTACCACACACCCACTTGAACGGGGAAAACGGAAAGCAGTCGTATAACGGGATTTCACAGTTTGAATATATTTTCTATATTTTAATCACCTAAATAGAATCTTTACAGCGCACATACATCATGTTATATATACATATATCACATAAAATACTTTCTATATTTTAATCTCCTTAATAGAACCTTTACAGCACGTTAACGAAAAAAATGAAAGCAAACATTATAGGGACTATTTAAAGACTATGGTTATTTTCTTTTGATAGCATATCAAAATTATTTTAATATCTTTGAAATTTTAGAAATCTCAGCTGTATCAATTAACTTTATCAGGATTTTCCAATTATGCGTAAATATATTTATTTTTTGTGTTGTATATAAAATAGTATTTGAATAAATTCGATTCTTTATGCTTCCCTTGTTATCTGAAGTTTTTTTACCTCTGCCAAAATGCTATCATGCTAATTATTAGGTTCGTAAGGCATTTTAATGCCTGGAAACGATAAATCGTTCAAAAAACGCCAAAAATAAAAAACACTATTGTATTTAAGCCTATATTTCAGTCATGAACAAGATATGAAAAAAATTTGATTCCTATCAATAATTTTTAATAAGGCTTTATTTATTTTTATCAGTTTCAGTTGGGTGTTTAACATGAGCGTTTAAATGCGTTGAATACTCTGCAATGACTCGTAACGAAAATGAACAGACAAGTTTTTGCTCGACAGCGAACCAGAGAACTGGTATAAAAGTGTATTTTTACAAGCAGAGCTTCCGTGTATCCGTTTTTATTTGATCCCGTAATCCCCAATCACTATATAATTCTAAACCATCTTCTAGTAATTTGATTTTTTACTTAAAAACAGACTTTTAAATGTCACATTCGATAGGATAAATTTTTACATCGGTAACTGGCCCATTAGGCCTGATTACATTAGAAACCTGGTAAGTCGCGTTACCGATGAATATAATTTACGTCATAAAGTTCCTCAAACTGCTTCCTCTCTATATCACATGGAAATATGCGATAAATCATTTTTTAACACATCGAGGTCCCAATTACGTTGGTAGTCATTTTCAGAAACAGATATAGCGAAAATGCTCCAAAGAACGCGAGTATTAAACGTGCAAATATAATTAATCGGTTAGCGAGTTGACCAAGAGAACAACGATAATCGGGAAAAGGGTATTGTCACGAGAGAAAACCAGGACTGATTAATGCGGATTTACATAATAGCCATGCAAATAGCTTTTAATCACGGCATTTTCTCGAGTGTATTTCATTTGGAGGGAAGTCGTGCGTTTACTCATTGAGTACGCGATTTCCATACAAACGCAAAAATAATGAATGCACGTTTTACAATAGTTTACTTCCTCGTCAATCAAAGTTGCAATTAAAATATCAGTTGAGACCTGGAATCTTCTTTAAATAAACAAATGTATTGGACTAGGTTGGATGTGCCTAGTTTTTAGCATTCTATAATTGTTCTAGCTTTGACACTTGCAATTTGATTTCATAAAGAATACATGATCACAAATTCATTATGCATCACTTCACATTAGCCAGACGTCAAAGGAATTTGCTGGTATATTCCAACTAAGATGGCATCTCACATGCCATGCCTAGCAGGCAAGACGTAGAAGCACGTTTTTCACTACATAAAATATTTTAAATGCTATTCGCCCTGAAAACCTATTCAATTCGAGAAAAAAGCACACATAAACAAAATAAGCACTTAATAAGCCTGCAATACAAATCCACAGGCACAGCACCGTAGAGGGTAGCACAGTTCAGTAGGGAATGAAAACTTAAGGCATAGGGAAATAAAAAAGACTTAGGAGAACATCTCGTTAGGTTCCTTACAGGTATCCGTTCTACTCAATAATGGGCTCATAATCCGCACCTGTGCCGCCACCGCTGTCTCAAAATCGATACTCGTCAATTCGAGATATATTTAACCAGGAAAAGTTTTTAGTGGTGTAAGGTAAGAGGTGTTTCATTAACGTTAAATTTATAACTCTATGTGAGCGTCTGTAAATTCTGAGTTTTCAGAATTGGGTCGCGTTTCTTTTTAGAGCGATTTCTGGAGTGAAATGATGGCTCCTTTTTATCTCTAACCCCGTTGCACTAATAGAAGAAAAAAATTTGAAAGGCGGTAAACAAATTCTTGAAAGGAAACATAATTACCGGCCTAACATTAGGGTAAGTTCATTTTACTGCGACAAAAACTGCTTAAACCATCAGGAATTCAATCAATTTATACGGTATGATTGCTAAGAAAAACTTTCCGAGACCATCAAACCAAACCAGCAATATTTTCATTCGAGAATTCTTTAAGACCATCACCAGTCTTCGCATGGATGGGTTGTCCTCAAGAAGGAGACGCGTGACTATATTTTCCCCTTATTAATTTCCACGCAGGCCTTAAAAAATCGATGAGATTGGTAGTAAAACTACCCCTTAAAAAAAAGAGAGCGCGCGGCTCCTGCCGAATATCATCCGACTCTTCTCTCCGAGGCGTGACGGAACATGAGAAGGTGGAGTAAAGTGGGGGAGAGGGTTTATTAGGATGAGGCCAAGGGAGGAAATGTTTGGAGGGAGAAATATACGGCTCGGCGAATCGGCATAAAATGAGCATTGCAACAAGCTGGCTCTTCCCCTTCTCGCTTACTACATGCGGGAGGGCCGTATCCATCATCGATGGCCTACGGAGAGAAGTGAGTGGGGGGAAGGTGGGGAGAAAATGAGGTGGAAGGAGGGTGGGAAGAGTGGGGGTTAAGATGGGATGGAGTAGGAGGTGAGGGAGGCGAAGGAGAAGTGAGAATAAATAAAAAAACCGAAGTGATGTGAATGTCAGAAAAGGGGGAGGTTTATCGAAGGCTTGGGGAAGGTTTTTCTTGCCAATCGCTCAAAGATCAATAACTTGGAACGGAGGAGGGGGTGTTGGAGCCGCTGACCGGGAAGAGGAGGAGGAGAGACCTAAGGGGAGGTTTCTGGAGGGAGGGGTGGAGGAAGGGGTTATTGGGGGGTTAAAAACCAACCCTTGCTCTCGCAGGAAGAAGCTTTGAGAGCCAACCAACCCAACCCCTTCCCCTGCTCTCCACCCTTTGAGAGTGCCCAACATCCTTCACCCTCTCCATGTAACACACCCCCACCACACCTTTCACAACTTCTTCCGAATCCAAAACCCTTTACACTCCATCCACTTTCTCGCCCGTCTTCGACATCCTTCTAAGCGAAATGTTTCCTCACGGACGGCGAACTTGCAAAAAAAACTTGTTTTTCCAAAATCAATTTCACAAGTTCGCATGTAACGTTGAATACCACTAGTAATGGATAGGATAAGAAATTTCTCTTCGCACATGACGCACACTTTTTCCGATCTTGCTTTCAGCACAGTGTACCATTATCATGATAGATATGGTTCCTGGATGATGACTTTGTCGAAGCAAAATAAGGCATGGCAAAATAAAGTACAGCCGGAGGTATTAAGTTATACTACTGTAAAAGGATTTCTCAGGCCTATACCGTAAAAAAACTCAAAAGAAAAAGATAAATATTGATAGCCGTAGAATCCGTGGCTAGCTAAATATATGATGCGTTGGGCAGCAGAAGGCGTCAAATTGTGGAAAAAAATATTTATCAAAGATTTACAGGAGCCTGTAAGGTGTGCAAGTAAGAGTATTCAGTGCCATGATAGATGTGGTCCATTTACGTGTGAGTGATAATAGCTTTTAAATTCCTGATGAAAAATCGAAAAGTTGATCAAAAAATGCTCCAAAAATGTTCCCTTTACTGTAGAAAGGATATGAAAATATTCAGTCAGGCTATGAAAATCAATCTAATAAAATTACTATGAAATATGGGTTTACATAGTTACAGCAGAACAAAATGTTTTAACTGGTAGCATTTTAAGCATTTTTAAGCATTTTCCATATGAATCAATAGCACTACATAAGGCCTCCCTAAGCATCGATATCATCAACATGTTTTAATGTGGACATTCATGTTTGAGCCTTGAGTTCATCAATTTTAGGCCCAAATTTCATTACTCATCACTACAGTCTTCCTAACATTTTTGCAATGATTAATTAATAGCCGTTCCCGTGAGGCGAAAAAAATAAAAGCGTTGTAGCATGATCATCAATCACTAGGCGTTTCTCAGATTTTTATTCGATAGAAACAACAAATAGCTTATCTTTCAAAGGTGGAAAAAATTAAAGCGACGACGGTAAACACGGAGGCATCACAGGGATGAATCGATGCATCCATTTTTTTCTTCATTTTTCGGAACCCTCGAGTCGAATACCTGGTGGGGCATAACACAAACTTGGGTTTGGTACCCTTCTTCCCCTGCCTCTCATCGTAGCCCTCTGCCGTTATTACTTCCTTCCCGCCAGCCACCCACAACAAAAAACAACCGAATCCATTCCGTCTCCACCGCATCCTTCAGGCTTGCCCAAGCCCTCCCCAGATTCGTTTTCCCACCCTCCGCAACTAAACGAACCAAATCTCCTCCGTCTCCTGCTTGCGATCATACACCTTTCAGTTCTTCTTCTCTTCTTCACCCTCATCCCCCTTCGTTCTGCCACCACGATCTGATATTTAACGCTTACCGTGCTGACTTCAGTACTGTAGATCTCTATCTAAGTGCTGGCCGTGTTCAATACTATTGTGCTATTTCTTATCAACTGAACTTTGTTGCGAGGAATAGGTGTTGGGTAACACTTTCAAGAATAATGTTCGCCTCTGTTTTTTTTTCATTCGTTTACTTAGATTTTAGCACCACGTTGTTAAAATATGGAAAACTACGATTTTTCAAAAGACGGATGGTATAATATTACGCGCGTAGCAAAAATTAAAAGGATTTCACTTGGCGTTATAACACACCAATAGCACGTAAAGTGTTGAGATACCACCTTTCGTCGTTCTCCAAATTCAGTCACAGCGTTCAGTAGTTCTGTCGATTATCTTGCCTTGCCGTGATTAAGCATGTTTAAATAAATAAACTCCTCTTCAATCCGCCACCAGTCTGGCTCTATGTACGTAACTGTGGTACCAGTTAGTATGTACTCAACACCACTTAGAGAGCATTTCGCCCAGTAACACAATATCTCAACCTGCTTGCTACAATCCTATACACTCATACACGAATGGAGAATACCTTTTATTGTCTTAATTTATTTTCATTTTTTGTTACGTTGCTAAAAATATTTTTTCATCCCATAGAAAATACTCAGGACATAACCTTTATTCTATCGGGCTTCGATATAATCTTTACTCTATTGGACTTCTTTCGCCATTCCTTCGTTCACACTAGCAGTTTTAAAATCTCGAAAAATGTTGGCATTAAGTTCAAAAGAAATATAAATGCCCCCATTTAAGCCTAAATATTAAGCTACATATATAGATAACGAAGGAGATTAATAGTGCTAAATACCCCAGTGCTAAAATTTTTGACCAGATGACTACGTGAAAATAATATTTAGCTAGATAAAGGCTTCATTTAAATTATATACCACCTACCACCTACGGATATAATAGTCTGCGTTGATTATTTAAATCACCGCAGAAAATTTAACACCGTGTAATCCAAACTTCCCCTGCACTCATCATAAGTAAGCTCGGTGGCCTCTGAAACTCTTTCAAACTCAAAATTTCAGTGGAGTAAATAGGCAAGAACGCGTAAACTCAGTGAGCCAAGAGTAAAACCTTTGGGATAAAGATTGCCAAACTTTTACCCATTAGTGAACACCGTTAGTACAACACTATGCTTCATTTCCTCCATGCCCTCCACTTCATTAAGACCGCACACATTAGCGTCCCTCGAAGGACCTGTGATGAGATAAGCTGGAATTAAAGAACTTAAGTTTCTTAATGGGCCACTTTAGCCATTAAGCCCGAAAGACTGTCGAAAAAAATAGAAGTACGTTGGCCATTCAGTTGAAATTAAAAAGCTGCAAATAAAATGCTGAAGCAAAAGAGAAAAAGTATGAATGACATGGTCAAAATTTTGTATAAAGGATTAGAGCTATTAAAATGTTAGAAAATACTGTGAATCGATGTCTACATAAAGGCAAACAACACTAAAACATAACCTATTCTGAGCCTATATAATAAATTCGAATGGGTATCATTGAATTGGCTCAGTCATATCGTAAGAAAGCTACAATGTTGCCATCAAATTAGCTATACTTATTATCAAAACATAAGTTTTTGATATCACACAATTAAGTAAGAGTACCTATTTTTACACACTATGTCATGCATTGTAGTCATTGAAAGCATTTCCTTGATCTTTCACATTACCATTATTCAACTGGCTAACTCCATATCACTCGCAGCATCAGTCCCCTATTATAACAGAAACAAGGATCAGGTTATAATTTCCCCTGATTTCTGTAATGCTTTATTTGGACCTCCTTTGAATTCTTAAATAATGGTATGTCTAATAAATAAAATACACGCCTTTTTAGTTTTTTCTAGCCGCTCCATTCTTTTTTAATCCACGGTGGTGGAATTTTACTCGGCAAAGCTTTTTGCAGATTTCTGTTTTTAAATTCCGATCGAGCGTTTTAATTTCAAAATAGTTTTGCCTCTGAATATCCGTTTCCAAGTCCAAAATTCAAAGTTAGACTGCTGTTTCGCGACTTAATTTACTGAATCTTTGATTCTGCAGGCATCCACTCCATAATTTCAATTAGATTAGCAAGTCAGCGCGGTGTGGTTAATTTGCTTATTCCGATGAGTCTTTGGATCCAAATACCCTCGGTGTAGGGAGTGGCAAATCACCTCCATAATCGGTCTCCCTGAAAATACCAAAAGTTGACACTGAAAACTCCTATCTGGATCCTTCAGTATTCTGGAATGATTATAAAGGAAACATTTTCAAACTCGATGCATTTGCGGAACCATGCCCTATGAGGAAAAAGGATGAGAAAATAATGGAAGCGTTTTAGATGTAGATTTAAAAGATGGAGAAGGTAAAGTGGACGGAGAGGTACGACGAATTGCTAGATATGGTGGGCGAAAAGAGGAACTTGTAGATAAGATGCGGAGAAGACAGAGGGTTTGGATGGAGTGATTACTGAATCACGAGGGATACTATACACAGTGTCAGAGAGAAGAAGATTAGGCCAACGAGGGAAGGAAAGGAAGATAATGGGATTAATGGATATATTGAAAGATAGTTAGCATAAATGTTTGAATTTAAAGGGGAGCCCCAATTACAGAGAGGAGACAAGCTTGCAAAGATTCGCAAAACACCTTCGGGTAAACCTATCTTCCAGGATTTTCTGGGGGGGGGGTACAAGGATATGACAGGCAAACAAATCTTCTTATAATTGAGATTAAAAACAACATATAGCAATTACTGTACGAAATATTCTCTCTATTTCGATATGAGAGTTATTAATAAGGTATTAAATTAATTAGTCTCCGTAATAGACAACCAAAACGAACGTAATGATAACCGTATTAAAAACCTAGTCTAAATTTTAAGCGCCTGGGGGGGCACATGCCCCCTAAATCCGCCTTTGCTTATCTTAACCGATAGAATAATGACAATGTGAAGTACTTTGAACTTTCAATTAACGCATTTATAAAGACAACACGCCTCAGGTCCTGGGTTACCGGACATTTGAATGCTTATAAATGCTATAAAATATGTATGAAGCAAATTCTATGTGTTTATAAATATATAATTACTAAAAAATTTATTGGTCCTACCAAATAACTCGCTTTCTATCAGTATGGGAATTAGAGAGTTAAATATCGATATTTTCTTCCTTTAAAATCAAACCACTATTCTAATCATTCCCCAGGATTTCTTTCTAGTTGGCATCTCAACCATACACTGCTCAACTATTATCCTCACCAAGCGTCACATCCAACCCTAATATCCAAAAAACCTCTCCCACTCGTCTCTCCGCGTTCTCTCTCGCTGCGAAATCACAAATTTAATCCCACTCACTCCATCTTCCCAACCCCCATGCCGCCCTTTTCCGCTTCCGACAAATCCTAAGTCTGCCTCCACATTCATATTCCTAGTTCCTACGGTGCTTGCCGGAATCCATCATTTTTCGTACGGAGGGTAGGCTGTGATCCTCCCTCATACCACCTCCCCACACCCCTCCTCCCACCTCACTTCCCGTTGCCAAGGTGGCTTCACTTTATGGCAGCGAAAAGAGAAGTCGAGTTTTCATTCCCACGTAGGCATGCATGAGTGAGACCCACCACGCCGAGCGAGCGGAGAATACCTTAATCCACCACCCAAGCCCCTCGGATTTTGACGCCGTGGAAACTGGCTCAAGTACGCTTCGTGAAGTCTACGGATAAGTAGGTACTTCACTACAGCATGGCTAAACACATTTTCAATTGTATACGACGATATCATCTGTCTAATATTTCAGAATAATAACGATTTACTATTCAGCATTATCTGAAGAATGGAAAAAAAATAATAAAAGAGAGAAAAATGAATAAGATACGGTCACTCTCAACAATTCATTAAACTCCAGCCTTGGTTTGGTGTGGGTTGTTTTGTAGGGTAGAGCTCACGATGGACTAAGCCAAAGGCTTGTGGATCTGACACATTCAGAAAAGCGTTCCTTTCCCGGGATAACCTCGCACACCAAGTATTTTTTTAAATGATAAATGAAAAAAATAATCTTAAAAAACTCATATGAATCAGAGAGTGTATTGAAGAAAATCTAGAAAATACGTAAACGTAATGGGACCCCGATGCTCAAATGGAGATTAAGGAATATGCAAATGATCATATGAATTTTGTTCTCTCATATTTCATGTTATCTATCAATGCCATATTCCTCATAGGTTATTCCTTTTAAATATGTTTATTTTCAATATAATAAATAAAGGTTATTTGTAATTTGTTCAGCAACAAACTGTGTTACGTAGTCATAACTTAATATTTTTGCAACGGTTCAATACCCCCGCGGTAAAGAGATCTTATATTTACTATCTATTATTTTAATTAAAGGATATCTTATAGACAAAGTGTGAACAGCATTTTTATTTAAAGAAAACCTTTTGAACTGAACTCACTACTTTATAGCTTTTATACTATTATACATGGCTTAAATACTCACGCTCACCTTTTATGGGTTACCAACTCACCATAGGCATTGTATACCAGTTCAATGCTCGTATAGTTAAGTAATTTTAGGATAATGGAATCAAATTCTTACTTATTACTTGCTCACTCATTATCTTGCATTATCAAGGCATTTAAAAATATTGTCCGCCAGAAATAGACACTGACACTTAACGACACGTAAGACAATGATAAGGATATAGGCTAAGGATAGAGAGGAAAAGATAAGCTTCCTTACCCGTATTATTTCCCTACTTCCAACATTCAAAGTGACTAAATATACCATCCCACGAAATAAGCACAGCACTGAAATAGCCTCCTCAAAACATACAAAAAGGATGGCACCCAAATATCAAATGCATTGACCACCCCACTAGTTCGAAGATGCACACTTGATTATAATACAGGGAACACCGCAGTGGAGAATGAGAATATATGATGAAGAGTGAGTACGTTTTATTGATTAATATTTAGCCAAATTATTTGTAATTCGATGAATCATTCCAATTGAATTCCGTTCCGCTCGCAATAATAGCTATCTCACGCATTCATAATCTCGGGAGTATTACCATGTTAAGTGACGATTGATTAGACGAGCATTCAAATACATAATTTTCAGTGGATTCATTGACAGAGTATTTTCATTATAATCGTGATAGAAACGCCACAAAAAATAAAGCGATACATTGATTGAGACATGAGGGAGAAGGAGGCATGATCGTTCACCTTTATGCTTTAGCCAGACGTAACCATTGAGCTCATCACTGCACAGTTCGAGCTAGCTACTCAAAAAATTATGATTTTCCACAGGCACCCAGAAAAATTTGCGTAAGTGCTCAAGACACGAGACTGGCCGTTTGTAGGCTGATGATAACTGATTGAAGTAATAGGATTTGAAGTAATAAAAACTTTGCTTTTTCCACGTGGTGATTTAATTTTTTCGACACAGTGGTTTAGTTACAGCACAACATTTTCCGGATTCTATGCTGTAACGGAACATTGGTCGGAAAAAAGTAATTACTACGTGGAAAAAGCATAGTTTTTATACCTTTACCTCCAAAAATAATTGGTTTCCATCCAGTCGTGCCCGCTAGTATTACTTATGATAATTGATGATCGAAAGCAGAAACAAACTCCTCTACCCTCCTTCGTAATTCGTCTTGGTCAAAGGGTCACTCCGCTGTTCTGAACGAAGGACGAAAAGATATTGGAGAAATCGGGGTCACGAGAGGGGGTGGTATGGAGGTGGAAGGGGGGGAGAAGGGTGCAGAGGAAAGGAATTAAACGGTCGGGAGAGCGGCGTCTATTTCACTGGGAGATGCGCGTTACAAGAAAGGCCGGCATTACTCAGCGGCAATTAATTACCACGTCCTCCCACTCCTTTTCGAGGGCTCCGCTCGGAGCGGTTACCAGGGCCACCGAGTAATTTAGAGCGAAAATCTGCGTCTGAATTTCCTTCATCTATTTCCTTCACGGAACTGGTTTTCGTGGCACTCCATCCTCTACAACAATTTCCCACTGAACTCTCGTTAATGAAAGCCATGCGCTGCTATCAGAGTTTGCCTTCTCATACCCTATTTCCCACTTATCTCTGCACACCATCATAAAAACAGTTTCCCAAGCCCTTTATCAATGCCTGTAGTTCCCACTTGAGTCATTACTTTGAAATTTGACGCCACTCAAGAGCATTTGGATTCGGGAATTATTGAAGACCGTCGCTTCCTTCGCAATTTCATGAAACGAAGTACCATCTAACGGAGTAAAAATGAGATGTAAGATTAAGAATAAAAAGGAGAGGAGAAAATAATTTCTGACAGAAAAAGGCTGATATTCCTGGAGCAGAAATTAATTGATACTAGGTTTGGAATAAAATAAAATGGTGGACGAATTCCTCACGAAAATACGCAATAGAATATCTCAACTGATCCCAGCTAAAATGTGTATTTTAAAATTCTTAATTGAAAATTCGGTAAACGATGGACACAAAAGCACGTATTTCCTTAAGCTCTGGAAAGCAATTACTTTGATTTTCACGTTTAGAAAACGCGCGCCAGAAGAAATTAGACGCGCCACAAAGACTCCGTAAATTATTTGTGGCCCTATAATTGATCTGCTAATTTCTCTTTTCCACGAGGACTAACTCGAATTTCCGGAAGGGAAGAGAGAAAGAGAGCATTGAAAAAAATTAAATACCTAATGACTATCTCCCAATCTGTGGGCTGAATGCCTTTCCTTCCCCCCGGAGCGACTCTCCACCCCAATTCACCCTTTGTCTTCATTCCGCAAACCGCTCAAAAAGCCTCCCTTTATTGGAGCCTGACCCTAGCAAGCCTCCTCAACCCTTCGTGCGCCTCCGTCCCCCATTCCATCCAAAACTCCTCCTCTTCTCACAAAGTCTTCTTCCCTCTCGAGATCCTCCTTTTCCCTGTCACCTAAACCTGCTATCCTGCCATGCTCCTTCAAAAGAGAGAGAGAGAGCCCCCCCTTTGCCCTCTGATCCCCACTCTTCGCTCC